>NW_025999943.1:2158977-2194252 GCF_001458135.2 Marmota marmota marmota | reverse complement strand
ATATATATATATATATATATAAAGTACTAACAAGGATGTGAACAAAAGGAGCACCTCTACATGGATGAGAATATAATATTGTACAGTCCTTATGGAAAACAGTGGAGTTTACTCAACTCACAATTTGAATTTCTTATTTTTATGCCTACATTTTTAATCTCTTCATTTCCTTTCTTTCAAATTCACCAAACAAATCTTTAAATATAAAAATTTTATATTTTTAAAAATGTAAATTGAAATAGTAATTCTAAATCTTTACCTGTTTAATCCAGGCAAGATAAGTTTTTTTTCTTTCTCTTAAGTCTAGCACATGTTAAGTCTACCAAAATATACCATTTAGAAGGGAAAGTTTAAGTTGATAGTCTAAAATTTTACCACTATATTTTTGAAACTAATTTTAATCCTAGAGTTTCTAGACAAACATTTGTAAGTATGTTTACATTATCAAACTTGTCATTCAGTCTGAAATAAAGAATGATTTTTCTCTGTATATATTACTCACACTTGCATATAAAATACATGTATGTGATGCAAAATTCTAGATACTAACCCAAAACTTTCTCATTTGTTCTTTAAAATAGGTATAAAATTAGAGAGATGAAGCCAGGTTCACATGTCAAACTGCCTCTTGATATTGTATATGTGTACATGTTTCTCACATATTGAATGTAGAAAGTAAAGTTGAAATGTACTAAGGGCATTTGTTCCAATTTAGTTACATCAATGTATCAACTCACATTTGACCTTCTGAAATGCCTTAGGTTAGAGTGAGTAATGAGGACATACACATTAAACTCTGGAAATCATACATTACAAATTTCATTTATTTAACTTAAATATAATACAATTTTTGGACATTCAGTTTTAAATCTGAATGTTCATCATAATCTTTTTGAAAAAAAATCTTTTAAATATTTCATTCATATGATTATATATAATAGTGGGGACTCATTAATTGTGTGGTTTTTTTTTGTAATTCATACACAAATATGCATAAATTGATTTCATTCTTCTATTCCACTCCTTCCCTCCTCTTCTCCTTCCCTAATCCACTTTTTTTTACTGGTTTATCTTCTATTTTTTGAGGTCCTTTCTCTTATCCTTTTTTCTTTTTTTTTATAACAAGGATTGAATGCAGGGGCGCTTTAACACTGAGCTACATCCCCAGCAATTTTTGGTTTTGATTTTGACAAAGAGTCTTGCTAAATTTCTGAGGCTGGCCTCCAACTTGCAATCTTCCTGCCTCAGCATCCACAGTTACTGGGATTATAGACATGGGCTGTTGTGACCAGTTCTTTTCTTTGTTCTCTCTCACTGCTGCATATGAGAGAAACCTTAGGATTCTTCACTTTCTGAGTCTTGTTTATCTCACTTAGTAGGATGTCCTCCAGTTCCAACCACTTTCTTTTAAATTATATAATTTTGTTCTTCTTTGTAACCAATAAAATTCCATTGTATGTGTGTGTGTATATATACACATATATACAATCACATTTTCTATTTCCATTCATCTGTTGATACACACTTACATTTGTTCCGTAAATTGTCTATTGTGATTTTTGCTGCTATAAACATATGTATGCATGTATGACTTTAGTGTGCTGATTTCAATTCTTAAAAATTCCCCAATCCCTGTATAAAGAATTATGCACTTAGTTTATCAATCAAATTCACAATCAACATTTTTGGAACACTCTCCAGGTTAATTTTTGGGAGGCACTGATTCTACGGAGTCAAAAATTCCATAGGAAAACATGAAACAGCTCTAACATATGTATTTTAACACTAAAAATAGGCTGTGTTCAGCATAGAAAATGTAAACCGTATTACATTTTGAATTTTTCATAGCAATATTTAGTCACTTTTTTATTTTACAAGCTTTGAGAATATTGTAAATTTCTGTCTTATATGTTCTACTCAACATAAAACTTGCTTGTGAGTTGACGTGGTAACTTGCTTGTGGTTGACGTCCACATGAAGGTTTTGAAATGTGATTAAGTATGACGCTTAACAGATGCAATACTGGGAGTTTGAAGAAATTCTAATTTTTCAAATCTACTTAATTTAATGTGTTATGCCAGCAGATGGACAGCATTTAAGTGTTGGTCTGGGATGTTCAATAAATACAGAACAGGCTCTCACTGAGAGAACACATAACCATACAGTCAACATTGTCATTGCCACAGTCCTTTTTGTGATTCATAAAGGAACACCAATATTCTATAAAATAAAAAGAAATCTCTCTCTGTGTTCATAAACAGATTTACTTCAAAAAAATATTGACTGTTCCTCTATATGGCAGCATAGAAGTCTGCCCAAAAGTTTTCTATATTGATCTGTTTTGAAGATGAGGAGTAAATAGGTAAAGGAATCTCTCCAAGATTATGTTCAACATAATGGAATTCTTATAGGACATGCAAAGCAAATAATTTTTGAAGAATTAGTAAACAGAGGTATACTATGTGACAAGCATCACATAATGTTTGTCAGGGAGCATTTTCATGAAAGCATGAGGTAACTGGTCCATCATTTTAATATTAATAACCAACTTTACATGTGCTCTTTGCATGCACAGAGCTGTTTTCCTCCATTGTACTCTGGAACCCAAGCACAGATTGCTCACAGAAATGTGTAAATGCCATATGAGGAAAGGGAGTCACTAATACACAAAATTATCTCCCAAAGAGAAATTCTAAATTTAGAGGCAACTCTCTTGACTACTGAAATGTGGAAAAGCACATGTGTGTTTTGAAAAGAGAGTCAGAACATTGTGTCAGTGACATGAGGGTGATATATCCACTTCTGAAACAAATTAATGTACATTCCAAGGCAAATATCTCTCATTCACACTTGAGAAATTGGGCCCAGTATACCATGTGTTGGAATTACTATTGAAGCTCTCAAGTTTGCTTGCAAATACTGCTTTGACAGAGATTCTCTAGGTTTAAAGAACCTGTTGTCAACTTTAGAACAGGAGATAGAATAATGAGTGATATTCATGTAAACAAATATGATCAGTTTGGTGATTTATGTCTAAACACAATGTAAAAGATGCTGTAAAGTACCATAGGAAGTTCTTAATTTTTATTCTGTGTTAAAATTCGTTTAAATGTATAATGAGATTTTAAGAAAACCCAGATAATAAATTGAACTGAAGAAAATACACTTCTGAGAAATAGCAAATGTACTCATTTTCTTTCTTTTCAAGAATATGTCTTCATTAAAAGGGATACTGTTTTTGCTTTTTCTTCACCTGTTTACAAATAAGTATCTAATACTTAGGTTGTTTACTATATGCCAGACATTGTTTTTAGTGATTTCCATATATTAACTGATTTAATCCCCACAATAACAACTTTATGAGAGGGTTTTGCCTCCTTCTACAACTAAGGACACAGGAACAATAGGTTTATGTGTGCTGCTCAAAATTATAAAGCTATGTGCTCAGATAGTCTAAGACTTCTAAACATGACAGTAGTATGAGGCAGCATATGTCATGCTTTGACACATGGATTCTGGAACACAGACTATAACAGGTAACAAACCCAGGCCTGGATACAAAATAAACTAAGGACATTGTCTGAGAAAATTATTGCCTAAGAGAGAGTTGCCTTGCCCTCCCCTTTCCAGCCAGCAGGTTTTCAGGGAACTGAATTAGAACTATTCACTTCTATTTTTTTGTATTGTAAAGTACTTGCACTAGGATCTAACCACTTTCCTTTGAAGTGTAAATGCCCTTGTGAAGGCTCTGGGCCCAAGGCTAGAGATATATTGAAGGCCTTGTAAGAGGAGCCTTGTACTCTGCTTTTATAAACACATTCCCCCTGGAAAACTCTTACACACAATTATTCATTGTTTTTTGAAACCTTGTGCACAACCATGTACGTTTTAGACTAGAAAATTTATGACACTAGATAGCCTATAAATGTTGTGAAAAAGTGGTTAAGGGATGCTCTGAATTTGGAATGCTGATCTCCTCTGGGCCCACTGGCATAAAATAAAGTTTGGTTTCGGATTACTGCTTCTTGCCTGATTCCCACAACAAGACCACCTGGGATCAACTACTGTAATACCTCAAATGATTTTAAGATTCCTAACTTAAAATATCTTCTTTAAGCCCAGTCAGATAGTACAGCAATTATGTAGGTTAATTGGTTTCTTAGCATTGAAGCAAGAACAAAGGACAGACAATTAGTGTAGTCTGATGATCTGATTGAGAAGAAGGAAGCTGATTTAAATGGAATGGAATGTTAATACCTTCAAGACACCTATTGTTACACCTAAACTGTAGACAAGTCACCTGCCTTTCTGGGATTGTTCCTCCCAGCAGGGAATTCTTAATGAGTTTTCCCTAGGTGGCCCCCTTCCCCTTCAGGGAAAGGTGTCCCTAAACCACCTCCTTCCCATCTTAGGGAATAGAAGGAGAGGACATGAGAAGTAAGATACCTGGAACTATAAGAGGACAAGATTCACCCCCTTCCATGCATACCAGCTCTGGATCCTCTTCACTTTCGGGAGAAGAAGTCTGTCTCTGTTCTATCCTTTAAATACAACTTCTTTTCTGTGCGCCTCAGTGTTTCTTAGATGTTCATTCTTCAACACTCTGGAAACAGGACTTGAACTTCTAAGAACAGTATCAGCATGACACAGCCAATGAATTTTGGAACAAGGAAGATTTAGCATATGATCTAAAATAATCACTTATTCTCTATCATAAACAATACAACTCCATTTAACATGTTTGAGTACTGACAGGTTTAGGCCCCACCTCTGTCTCTTTCTCTGTAGTTCCTCACCTGGACAAAATCAGAAAGCAAACAGTTTTGTGGGCAAAACTAGTATACAAGTATACTTGGCACTAGTATAAATAAAGACCACACAAGCCCTAGTCCAACTGCGGGAAATCTTGCCAGACTGACTCTATCACCACCTGACCAACCCCTCCCCTTCCTTTGTCCGAGCCATTCCAGACCAGTCTGAGAGATTTTATATTTTTTGATGCATGTATACCTGTCTCAACTTTCAAACCAGATTTGTGTGAAGAGGGCTTCACCTCTCTTTGGGTGTACCACAAAAACAATTTTCTCCAAATTATTATGAAATTTAACAGATACAGGCCATTGTTTGCCTTGTATTTACATGTATTAGCAATGAAAAAGTTTATACATTCCTCTGCTTTTAATAATATATAATTAAATTTTATGTATACTACCACATCAAAAATTTAGAAAAGTCACTGTTGAGAACATTACTAGGAAAGTAAAATGGTCAATTTAAAAACCATCCATAGAAGTTTTTCAGCAAATTAAAAATAGAAAACCATAGGATTCAGCAATTCCATTTCTGGGTATACCTAGAAAAATTAAAAAAAAAAAAAGCAGGAATTCAAATATGTATGTGTGTACCCATTTTCACAGGAAGGTGGAAACAATTTTAATGTCCATCAATGGATGAATGGATATGTAAGCAATATGCACACAATGAAATGTTATTCATTCTTAAAAAGGCATCAAATTCAGACATTGCAATATTCATTAACTTTAAATATATTATGCTAATTAAGAAAAGTCATGCAGCCAACATGCTGGGGCATACCTATAATCCCAGTGGCTTGGCTCTGGAGGCTGAGGTAAGAGGATTGTGAGTTCAAAGACAGCATCAGCAAAGGTGAGGCACTAAGCAACTCAGTGAGACCCTGTCTCTAAATAAAATACAAAATAGGGCAGGGGATGTGGCTCAGTGGCCGAGTGTCCCTGAGTTCAAAACCCTGTACCCTCCTCCCACCCCAAAAAAGAAAAGTCATGCATAAACGACCAATTTTATGTTGTCTATTTTATCATAAAAATTATATGTTCAATAAGTTTAAAAATCATATCAGCGCAGTCAAGGAAATATCACATTTCTGTTTTCTTTCACATATGTATGAATCTATACTTATATAATATATATACATATGTATGAATTTTTAATGCCTTTTCAAGTGCTATACATTCTAAACAAGACTTCCATGGTGTAAGAAAACTAAGGATTGAGTGGGTTCTTTGTATTTTGATTTATTCTTTGACTTTAATAGGTAGGCTCCCTTTCTTATATTGTTTGTGAGCAAAAAAATATTCCTTCCATATTGATTAAAGAGAGTACTGCTATAATTGGTTTCAAATAACAAATTAAGGTAACCATTTGCAATTGTCTTTCTTATATCTTCCCACAATATGATAAAGTGTGATGAAAAAGAGAAAAATGATTTTTTAATAATTATATGTTATACTTAGGAGTTAAATATTAGAATCATCATTCTATCTACAGAGATTTTTTTATAGTTTCCAAAGAATGTATTAAATACCCTATGAATAATAAGCAAAAAAAAAAAATTCCCTGAATCTGATTTTCCCCCATTCTAATATAAGCCTTATGGTCAGTTTCTGTTAAGAATAGAAATGCTTTTCGTTTATATACAATCAAATTCTATAAATTATCCATAACACAACCCACAAAAAAATCACAGGGTAAAAATAAAATGAATATTTCATTTCTTACATGCATATGTGGTGAGAAATATAACTTCCTTGTCAAAAATACAAACTTAAACATGAAAGGAAGAGCAAGATGTAGAATATAAAAATTAACTCATCATTATTTTTGTGGAATGAGCAGGGTCTTTATATAGTTCCTGAAATATGAGAAAAACCAGCAGAGATGTTGGATGGGAAGATAGGGAAGACCCTGAGGTCTTATAAGAAAGACCTAGCTACATTATTACCGTACATTCTTCTACTTTCTTTCTCTGTAGTCAGTCCAAATCAATAGAAGTGAACAGCTAAATGAGGAGCTTTTAGGTTATCCTTGCAACCTGGGGTTCTCTGATTCATTCAGTGTCCTCATTCCCAATTGCCTTAATATCAGGGAAGAAAACCCTCTGGTAATCTTCACTTTCTTCCACTTCCTTCAGCAAACAGAATGCTTGCTGAGTGAAAATAAGAGACATTTATCATGTTATGAACTCCTTCAGCATAATTAGTTACATTATAGCCTGATATATTACAGATCTTTGGGGATCTGTAAAACAAAACCAAGAAAAGGAGTAGTGCCTAAAGCTCTGCCTTCCTCAAATAGTGCTTTTGAAAAACACAATGTGCAAAAAGTGTTCTACCATTTCTTCCTACAAATACTCAGTTCAGTATTTGGTGTTTCTATGCACTTTGGAACATTTTGACTTATGTAGGTTTAGAGTTATGTTTAAACTTGGCTTTTATTTTTTAAATAGAAAATAGAATTTTCCATGTGTGACACAGTTGCTTTAATGGCAACATATTAATACATAAACATGCTATGGTTGAATATCATATATAAGTAATTTTGCCCACAAAACTGAATAATATTTTTTTAATTTTTTTTTTATATCATCATCAATATCATGGAGATCTGTTGCCTCACTGGAAAACTGCTACTTTACTGAAGCAAGCTGATGTCTCTGAGCAATGGAGCAATGGCCGGGGTGAGCTGGATCACACACAATGCAGCAGAGAGTAAGGGGGCCAAGGTCACAGAAGCTTGAATGTAGACCTGGGCCTGAGGCTTAGGCAAGCAAGGGCATGCCCACTCAATGGACAAGGCAGTTTAGCCAGCCTGGAATAAATGCCCATTGTATACTGTGCCCCAACTTGGAACCACCAAGTGTCCACCATTCACGACTTCAACCTCCCACTTCCCTCCAAGTGCAGTGGCAAGAAAATGGAAATTGGGTAGACCTGAATGGGAATTCAGACTCAAGAGTTTATCAATAGTGGTGATAGTTTTCCAAACTATGATTGACCCAAGTGCTATATGAACCCCTAGGCTAGCACACTCAGAAGGCAACTCCTATGGGGGTCCCTTTTTGTCCCTGCAACAATTCTGTTTCCATTCTTCACACTTGATAAATCCTACTCCTTTCATTGGCCCATGAATTTCATTCTTCAGAATAGCAAGACAACCTAGAAAGAAGTTGGAAGTGAACTGGTGGAGTCTATTGCAACAGTAGATGGCACAGCCCACCATTTAGACCTGTAATACTGAGAGCTGAAGCATGCCACTCAATAGAAGCAAAGAAGAATCAGGCTTGCCTGCTGCTACTCTCAGAGCTGATACTGATAGTCATTCCGTGCTATGATTAGATGGTAACACTAAAATGGCCTTTCTAGGGTGCCTCTGCATCCCATGCAACAACAGAAGCAAAGAAGTGAGTTTTATCTCAAACTTTGGTTTCATTGCTTTCTGAAGGAATACACTCTCTCTTGAGACTTTTTAATGCTTCATAAGCATTTGGTAAAAAGGAGTTAAAAAGCAGCCCATTGTTCAATGACTGTCTTGTTCTTCCAAGAGTCATTCTAAGATGGTCCCATAAATAATCTATGCTCATAATTGTGAATTACTCAATGGCTTGAACGATTTTGTGCTGTTCCTCAGCAAAGTATAGACTATACCTTGCTAGAGGGAAGCATCTATGTTTGACAGTTTATCAATACAGAATGTTTTTTACTAATGAATCAACTTGTATAATCAACATAAAGAGATGATGGAAATCCTATTATCAGATACATCCTTTCAATAACAATATTCCAATAGTTAAATCATTATTATTATTAGACCAGAAAAAAAAATGAGAACAAAATGGGGTATAAGGAAAACTGAGTTTCAGCATAAAGTTTATCAGTCTTAAGCTTTTGGAACTTACACATTTTGTCCGTAATTTATATAAAATTGAAAGCTATGTTGAACATAATAAATATTTTAGAGGGCTTTGATAAGAGAGACAATTGCAGAGTAGTGTGATAGTTTTTTGGACTCTTTTTTATTTTGTGCTGTTCTTACATTTCCCTCTGAAGTTCCTTGATACCTGTCTCGCAGACATTTACCACACAGCAGTGTTTTAAAACAGAGACAGTTTTGCTACTCAGAAACTTTCTTAGACAAACAGAGAAGCCTTAGAGAGTACACCATGTTGGAGAACTTCCACAGACAAAGAGGATAGAAAAACTTGAGGGAAAGTACCTTTTAGGTTACATTCTGTATCAAATAGCCAAACTATCAAAACACAGAATAATAATGATCTTTTAAGTATTTATTTTGGTATTGCTCCTCTACCTTAAAACTTATAAACTTTTAACATGTTACTAATTAGGAGAATATTTTAATTCCCATTTTGCAGTTTGTTGTGGTTTGATGAACTTCTGTTAATATGGAAATGTTCAGAGGTGAAATGATTATATTACAGGGGCTATAACCTAAATCAGTCCTTTCTCGCTTGAAAGAACTGCCTGGATGGTAACTGTAGGGAGGTGGGACATGGATAGAGGAGGTGGGTCTTCATGGGAGTGCCCTGGAAGGGTGTATCTTACCTGTACCCCTTACCCCACCATGAGTTTGAGCAGCTTTACTCCACTGGGCTCTTTCCTCATGATGCCTTACCTTGGGCCCAGAGCCATGTAGTTAGCATTCTTGGACTGAGAACTTCTGAAATTATTATCCCCAAATAAATCTCCCTCCTCTAATTTGTTCCTGTCAGGTATGTTGGTCACAAAGACCTAAAATCTGATAAAACTGACTTTTCTCTGGATAATCTATGCTTTTTCATTTTATTTTTCTGTTGTTTTGTTTATATTCCTCAGCTTTACTGAGAAATTATGACTCATTTTTAACACATTTCCTCTGCCATGATGGAAGTCCTCTAGAGGGGTATACTTTGTACATTACAGCAAATCACATTTTTATAATAGACAATACTTATTTTATGCAAATTAAAATACATTACAATTTTAAAATGGCAATCGTGTAAAAAAAAATCTTTCCATGTAGATTTCTCTATCTCATTTACTTTGCTCAGTTTTTATGGTGGCTTTCTAAAACATGGATCCTAGCAATGGATGGCTTTTTTTATTTCCCCTACTTAATCAGAAGTCTTAACATAGTATTTAAAAAAGCAGGAACTGAAAGATATATAAAGATATATCTGGAGTTTTGAATATATATAAATTGTTTTGTTGTCTGAATATTTAAAACTATAGAACAATTAGGAGAAATCACTTTCTCTTGTTAACTCTGTTAATGTTTATATTTAAAAAATGATAATATTAAAGTCTCATATCCTAAGACTCAACCCCATCCCAATAAAAAAAAAAAAATCATGACACATATCAATGTTACCTTTATATAATCTTATATGAAAATGTATGCAATAAGGTTACTATATAATCTCTTAGTATATAATCACTAAGCATCTTTCTGGTTAAACCAGGAAACTAAGTCCTTTATCTTTATATATATAAATTCATATATATATATATGAATTTCACTATATATATGACATATATATAAGTACAAATATATGTATATATATATATATATATATACACATATATATACACACATACACACACATATATGCATATATATATATATACATATATATATATATATATATATATATATACATATACATATATATAAGCACACACACACAGTAATTAGTAACAAGAAATGAGTAAAAACAGTTGAGTGGGTCATGTAGTATTCTAGAATAGACAATTACCTATATAGATTTCAGTTCTTCTCTGCTCCTTTTTAAAATAATTTGAGTCAATTTATTTTAGAGTGACTCATCAACTCTTCTTTTGAACAAGTCCTGAAATGCCCTGCCCATAAATGGCACCTCTAACTAAATGTCTTTTCAACACAACTGTCTTAAAAGTTGATGTTGTTATTTTGGATCCTTATAAACAATCCTTTTCTCCTGGGCATGTTCAGTCAGACACTATTTCCAGTTACATTAGAAAAAGAGAGAAGATGAGAAATAAAGGACTCAAGAACCAGTTTCATGGCCAAGAGTTATTATCTGAATAAAAGGTTGCGTTATAAAATTGAGGATAAAATTGTTAACTGGACTTGTGCTCACTGTCTTTATGGGAAAGGCTCTGAGCAGAGAGGATAAGCAGATGATGAGTGCTAGATTATGTGTACCTGAGATGTCTTATCTACCCATTCCCCAAACATTCATATGTCTACTATTAAAGAAAGCAGGGTAGGCATAACAAAGTCGCAATTTTGGGAAGAATGATATAAAAGCATAGAATCAGGAACAGCAGCATTCAAAAGGGATCCAGTGGTCTTCCAATCCAAAGCCCCTCTTTTTACAGTGAGTAGAATGAAACCAGATAGTATGAAATGAACAAATATAACTCAAACTGTCCTTGTAGTCAATGTTTTTGATTAATGTTTCTTTTATTCCCATTTCTATTTTCATATTTCCTTCTTTTGTTGAAAATCCACCTTCCTTCCTTGTGTTTTCTCCTTTTCCATCAAAAGTTTGTTTGATTAAGGATGCAGTTTAAGCTACTTTGAGCATGGAATGACACATACCCAGAGTTATTCTTTGCCTGTTCTCTTGGTTTTCATTGGGAATAAATCATGACACAGTTTGAAGACAAAATGATTTGTGGCTAATACATTTCCTATGCTGTGTTTCCATCTACCAAATAGATGAACATAATTTTGTGCCTAAAAACTGTATCTGTTTAGTCTTTGATTTTATAAACTAATGTCTTCAAAGTATAGCACCCTAAGATGCCCTGTGAACTTAAATATTCATAAATTAATGATCACATGTTATAAAAGGGAATAATACTTCTGTTTAATATTATGCAGCCTATAATGGCTATCTGGTATATCTATCTGACTTCTTTGCATGCATAATTTTTATATAACTTATAGAGACCAGAATTTTAATATGGCACTTTAAAATAGTATGTAAACATCACTGAAAAAAATAATTTCTGTTTCACGTTCTATATTTTAAAGATTCTTAATTTCTTGAGTCAAAGGCAAAAGAAACCGGTATGTAAACAATTTTTAGAAAGTCTTATATGTATAGAAAGAAATATGTACAATGATTTTTAAATCTCTTTATCAGTAGAAATGCTAAATAGAGTGTTGTTATGTATACTTTTATATAAAATACATCATTGCATATATATAAATTAATAATTGGTTACTGATACAAAAGTTAATTCTGAAATGGAAGAATAAATTAGGTATTATGTTTAAAGATATATGTAAATAAATTGTCTCTGCAAAGATTCTTCCTGCAAATTATGCAGATGGTAATTGAAAGCCAAGTTAATTCCAACTTTTTTCTCCTTGTAAGCATTGCTGTTTTCAGTATATTTTTTGCCTCATTGCACCTCATCTACTTTACAGGCAAGTGAGGAAACTTAGAGTTTGATTTTAGTATCTCACAGGGTTTTTCTTATTAGCAAAAATTACAGTTTTGAGTATGAGAAAACACAGAGCCAAATAACACTTGAATATATTAATGACTAATATTCTTTGGCAATAATGGGAATACTCTCGACCCATTTCAGCTGGAAATTTCAAATGGTTTCTTTACTAGCATTGTTCCTATTTGATTTTTCCCTTCAATTATACCACCAACTCCAATTTAATCAGTTCCTGCCTCTCAATGCCCATTGTTTTTACTTGTCTCCTATTTCTGTTGTATACCACTGTTGGAACGTTAGCCTATGCAGTAGATTTTCACCCAAGAAGAGGCACCAAGAGACATAGTTAAGATAAATATGTTACAGATACACTGTTAGGTCCAGGTATATTCTTGTTAAGTAAAAATGTATGTTATTAAGTTCAGTGAGTTTCTTATCCGCTCTAATGTGTTCAGAGGCATCCTAATAAGATGATTTAAAAAAGAAAACAAAACAAAACAAACAAACAAAAAAATCACGTGTGCCTTAAATTCCAGCAAGGGAAAAGTTGATGATCACTAAATAAAAAATTTTGTTCTTCATTCAAAGACGTACAATGCTTGAGGTATCAGGTATTCTTATAAAAAATAACATATCTTTCATAAATTTTAGTTCATATGTCCTAAGATTAGTAAACTGTGAATCATGCACCCAGCAGTTTTTGTAAATTACAAATCTGTAATGTGTGCAGATCAACAAAAGTCTTTTATCTATACTTAGCTTTTAATTATTTGCCTTTGGGCCAGTTTCTCTTCCTTTTGATACCCCTTCATTCATCTGAAGATGTAGTTTATTTTTGGTTATTGGCCATAGAATATGATGTGGTCTGTGCTTTGAAGAATTTTAGAGATGACTATGGGGCACACACCCAATAACAATGCAATGTGTCCTGTAGGGCAATAGGCACCCACTTACTTGACTATGGATAACTCAACCAATCTTGTGTAAGGTCATAGAAAAAGAAACCATCACAGAACATGGAGAGGTCAGTTGGTCATTATTATTATAGCTATTAATAGTTTACTAATGAAACAATACAAGTAGAGTTAAATATGCCAGGAAGATGTAAACATATATACTAAAAGATATCTGGTATCAAGAATATGGCATATTCAATGAGTTCAGTGTTCTAGGGGCTTGGTGAATGGAAGAAAAGAACAAGAAGTGTGAAATCCTGATGGGTTATACTACTATTGGTAGTAGCCTACCATTATAGGTTGTTGTGGGATGTCATGAATAGTCATACATATTAAAAGGGCAACATAGCAATAAAAAGAATGCAGAGAGAGATGAAAAGCAAGCAATTGGCATAGGAGTCTGTTGCGGCAGGCCCACAATAGCTGTAGTTAGTCTCCCTCACTGAAACGTCTGGAATGCTATGTTATGATTTTAGTTTGTAGCCAGAGCTGGGAACTGGCTATGTTACGTCTACTATCATATATATATATATCTTGCATCTTCTACCTGTGGAACCTGGAATCTGTTTACTAGGTCAGAACCGCCACGTGACAGGATCTCAAGTAAAAGTAGGAAGATAAGATTAAGCATGGAAATGAGAATCAATACAGTAGTTTTAAAAATTATTATTTAGATTGTGATCTTTACAACATGAATGAAAACATTATACAAGATGATAACTAGCTTTTAAACTAATTCTAATTGAGCAAAAGATGGTAACATTAATCATTAGAATTAACATAGAAAGTGGCAGTTTGTAAAATAATTATAATGTTAATTTTTGAAAGAGGAAGCACGACAAGTTTGATGGCATAAGGGGGATTCTATTATTTCAAACCTCTTAATTTTGAATAATATGGAATTTACAAAAAAAGAAAGTCACAAGGATATTATAAATTTTCACATGCCCTTCACACAGTAGCCCTAATATAAACACCCTGTATAACTAACTGCATTAGTTTCCTATTGCTTTAGTAACAAACTAACACAAATTTAGTAGCTTAAACCAACACACATTTATTAACTTACAGTTGTGGACACCAGAATTCCAAAACGGATCTCACTGAGCTGAAATCCAAGTTTCAGATGGGTTACTGTTCTTCCTGGAGACTCTAGGGCAGAATCTAAATTACTACCTTGGCTAGTTTCTAGAAGGTGACCTGAATTCCTTGATTTGTGGTCCTTTATATCTTCAAACCAGCATTGTCTGGTTGAGTGTTTCTCTGGCTGCATTGCTCTGAGCCTCCTGGCTTCTTTTTCCATAGTTAAGAGACCTGTAATTAAACTGGCCCCACCTGGGTAACCAGAGATAATCTTGCCTCATAAAGACCAGAGCACTGGCAAATCTGAATTCCACTTGCTCCTTTAATTCACTTTTGTTGTGAAACATAAAGATCTATAGATTACAGGGATTAGAATTCAGATCTCTTTTGAAGGCATTATTCTGCCTACCACCATAATCTTTTCTTAAAACTAAGGCAATCACATGGCTACATGACCACTAACTGGAGTATAGGATTTATTTGCATTTCACCAGTTTTTTCACTATATTGTAGCAGTGTTAAAGTCCAACAGGGAAACCACAGTTTGCAGTACTGTGTTCCAACATGTCTAGTTCAAATTTTTGTGTAAAATGAATCTCAGGTATACATATGGATGTTCACAATTCTCAATTTTTACAAACCCACCCTAGATGTAATATCCCAGCCACACTGAGGGTTATGGTGTTCTAAGAATACAAAGAGCAAAAGCTATTGTGAAATCTATTTTAAAGCAAAATTCTTCAAGTGTTCACTTGAAATTTCTGTGTTCAAACTTTTTTACCAATAGAGAAATCTCCTCATCTGGAGCTAAGTGGGTCACACCTAGAATCCCAGCAACTCAGAAAAGTCAGGCAGGAGGGTCTCAAGTGTGAGATTAGCATGGGCAACTTAGTGAGACTCTGTCTCAAAACAAAAAGGACTGAGGGTATAGCTCAGTGGTAGAGTACCCTTGTGTTTAATCTCCAGTGCTGCAAAAATAAAAATAAAAATAAATAAATAAGGCTAGGGCTGTAGCTCAGCCTTAAAGGGCTGGTTCAATCCCCAGTAGCCAGTCATGGAAGCAACAACAACAAAAGTGTTCTTCTCACTGCTTTCACTGTTTTTCATGGTTCTGTCCAAATCTATTACTGTTCCTTGTGCTTACTCAAGAGTTTCCTAACAATTCTTACTCCTACTATTTCCATCTTGGTATATATTACACACCATGTCATTTCCCAACCCAAATCTTCCAGTGACTTCCTTTCACACTAAGAATAAAAACTCCATCTTCCCATCCTAAACTAAAAGGCTGAACATGATCCAGCTCTCCTGCCCCTCTTCCTTCAGTACTACCTGCCTCTTTAATTCTCTTCCTTGAGTCTATCAAGCACATGCTACCCTCAACTCTTTTTACTTACTATTTCTTTTGCTTAGAATATTCTTTTTCTAGGTATGTGTGGGCTTGCTGTGCTATTCCTTACACATTTCTTTTCAAATGTCACCTTTTCAAAAGATAGTGAAAAAAGAGATCTAAAATAAGAAACTCGACGAACATATCAGGATTTTCTCCCTCTCCACTTCTTTAATAAAATATCATTTAGCACTACTTGAATGCTAGCTTAAATATTAAAATACTTGCAGTTTAAATTAATTGTCTGCAATGAATATAATTATTAAAAATTTCAATTTTTATTCACAGTTTCTAGGTGCAGGCATTTTTTTTAATAAGCATTTTAGATTTTGTCAGTCATTTGCTTCCAACAACTCTCTGAGCTGGTTTTATCCTTATTCTGCAGATGAGAATGCTGGCGCACAAGGAGTTGGGCAATTTTGCCAAGGCCACATGGCCATTTAGTGGCAGAACAAGGCTTCCGAACTTACTGGGCCACTTCTAAATTACACAGTGCTCAACATTGTCTCATGCTGTTTCTTATGGAGGTGGGAGAAAGGGGATTAAGAACTTTATATATATATATATAATAATACCCCTTCCCCCCTGCACACCCCCCCACACACACATATTTTCTTTAACCATACCTGCAGAGAGATTTGTTTCAGTGAAACTCAGGGCACTTCTAAATTATACCTCATTGCTTTCTACATATGAACCTCATGCTTTATTCAGTTTCTTTTAACAGTACCAATTCCAATTTTCTTATTTGTTCTTTCAATTAATGTACATGTAAAGTAGTCTGTCTGAAAGCCTGTCATGTTTACTTCTGTATATAATTTTCATGTCAACTACAGGCAAAATTTCTCTGTTCTAAAGCTATTTGTCTTTTTCTAAAATCTACCACATGCACAAACTGAGCACACTACTTTTATGCTATTTCTGCATGTCTTCATTTACCATATTGACTGCATTTGAAAGAAAGGTTCTGTGGTCTCTCTTACAGACTGAACTGTGTTCCCCCAACTTTCTTATATTGTAGTCTTAACTTCCAATGTGACTGTATTTGGAGATAGGGCTATAAAGAAAATAATTTAGGTTCAAATAGGTTATAATAAGGGAAATAATCTGACAGGACCAATGTCCTTGTATTAAGAGATAGAGACACAAAGGATTACTTTATGCAAACATAGGGAAAAGACTATGTGAAATCACAGCAAAAAGGCAGCCACCTACAATCCAGGAGAGGCCTTATAATAAACTAGTCTGATGGCACTTTAATCTTGAACTCTTAACTCCAGAAATATGAGAGGATAAACTTTTGTTATTTAAGCCACCTAGATTTGGGTATTCTGTTATGATAGCCAGCAGACTAAATAGTCCTATTGAACAAAATTGTTGGACAATGAGTAGCTAGACACCTGGGAACCTCTATTAAGTAATCCTTACATATGTGGGTCCACCTTCTTTCTGAAAGGACTGCAGCCTTTTGAGATTTCAAAAGTGAATAAATCACATTTCAGTAATAATAGCTTACTTTGATATAGCAAAAAATAGGTAATTTTACTGCCTACTAATATAGGCCAACAAAATTCTATTAGTACAAGTAATTGTGTTTTATCAAACATCTCCTGGTATATATATCCTGTTTCAGTCAGTTTTTTTTTGGTTGTTGTTGCTATGACCAAAGGATCTGAGGAGAACAATTTTAGAAGAGGAAACATTTGGCTATCACAGTTCCAGCGGTCTCACTCCACAGACAGCTGACTCCACATGATGGCAGAAGAGTGTCAAACAGCACAGAACTTGGCAATCAGGAGCTCTCTCAGCAGTGACAAGCTACATACTCAAAGGAAATATTACCTGTGACCTACCTTCTGCAGCCACACCACCTACATGCCTATGCTTGCCACCTAATTAATCCATATCAGTAGATTAACCAACTGATTAGATTAAACATCTCATAACCTAATGGTTTGGCCTCTGAATGTTCTTGTACTGTCTCACACATGAGATTTTGGCAGACACTCTATATTTAAGCTGTAACAGATCCCTTTGTACTTTGGTACATAGCTGGAACAATTGATTAACAAAGTCATTCTGAAGCTGAACATCAAGTTATTTTTACAGTACCACCAACTTATAATCACTCCTTTTCCTTCACTTGTTATATTTATAATCTGATTTTTTTTATCTCATGCTGATACTGCATTCTACAAGATGACACCTAATAACCTTGGGAACACACACTTGTGAGTGAGTACAGTTTCCATCCCTATGAAGTTCTATCTGATGAGATTACATCCCCTAATTGATTTGTAATTTAAAAAATTTCCCAAAGAGCAGTTTCTCAAGGATAGGGAAGAAAAAATTATATTCAGGTTGCTGAATGAACTTCTTGGCGGAAATGATGGTTAATGATCTGTTATAACTTCATAAAAAATAATTTGTAGACTATTCAGAAGGGTGTTTAAACATCCATGTGTAATTTGGAAAATATCTAATGTGGGTTACAGTTTAAAAGGATCTGTTTTGATTTTCCTCAAAGGAAGTAATCATTTTCACTTAAGCCTACAGTATATGGTGGCTATTGGATTGAATTTATTCTCTTAGTGACAAGAGTATTCTTTTGCCATTAAACTAACATGTTCTTAGTGCTTAATATCCATACTCATAATTCCTGTAAGCATTCTGTTTCAGGAGTATTAGATTATTGACAGCATTAGATAGGCATTCCAAATGTAACATCAGCATATACTACATAGCATGTGGCTCATTTTAAGGACATTTATATTTGAACGACACCTCACATCCTGATGTAATAAAATGTACTCCAAAATTACTACACAATATAACTAATAGAAAATATATTTCCTGACTGCTAAAAGAAACCTGTGACACATTTCCCAAAACTGCCTTGGCAAAACTGCCTTTATGTGGCCAGCTTTATTCAAGTACACTTTCACTAAGATTCAGTATGGCAGTTCACCAAGGCCTCTATAAATAAATGCGGAGGAAGAATCATTACAGAACCTCCCTAGAGTCTGAGCTGGCCAGAGAAGAGATAACTCAACAAAAATATGGTTTAGATAACATTTCTCTGGCATGCTCTTTATATCTCTGCACCTTTTTTCCCTTATAGAATCCATATCTGTCCTCTTGCTCTTGTCTTGTTCATTTCCTTTGTATGGATGAAGTAGACTTGGAAACTCACTCGTATTTCAATTTGATTTGGAATGTATTCCCAAGAAGAATTTACGAGGACTGGTGGGTAGTAAGAAGAAATTACCGGTCCATTTTACTACCCTTGCTTTCACATTTGACATGAATGTAAACGTGCAATGAAACTGAGAGGGGAATTGACATTGTATTGTCAAAAACAAGTAGGGGATAAGGGATATTCAAGCAGAAGACTTTTGGGGAACTGTCCTCAGTATTGCATCGTTAGTTCTAGATTAAATGGAAAGCCAGTGGACCAACAATTATCCTAATTAACAACAGTTGGCTTGAGAACTAAATAGAAAAACCCTACTCCAAGATATCCTTTTTTAGTTCAGTTATAACTCCCAGGGACAAGGATCTGTGGCAAGGGTATACTATTTAGCATGATCATTGGGGGTTTGTGGTAGCGGTTGTTCGTAGATTACATTTGACCCTCCTATACATACCAGGCAAAAAGCTACAGAAAAAGATAAAAAATGTGCCTTGGAAAAAATGAAGATGCTGTCCATTATCAGCTACCATATCAAACAAGATAAATATAAGATAAAGTTTCTTAAGATAATCAAACTGATTTGTTTTTCTGTGCTTGAAGCCCATTACTATTTTGATGTTAAATGGAACATTCATTTTTCTATTCAAGTAGACTCAATTTCCTTGGGAAAGTTACTATTCAATTGAAACTTATGCTTTTCCTGTTATCATCCTTTATTATAACAGAAGGGTCAAAGGTTTACATTGAGTCACTGAGTCAGTAGATACTGTCTACAAAAGTACTTCTCAAATATTAATGCATATTTAAATCACTCAGTATTGCTGAAAAGCTTATTGATTCAAGAGGCAAAAATAAAACCTGAAATTTCACATTTCTCAGAATCTAAGATGCCAATGCCAATGATGCTGGTGGGTAGGACCATACTTTGCATAGCAAAGCATAAAATTAAAATCTCAATCATATATAGTGCCTCATAGTATCTCATTGCATTTTCTTTATATTTGTGGCAATCTATCCCCAGTGAATAATTTGTATTCCCAATAGGTCTGTACATATAGAAAGGGTCTAGTTTCCTTAGTATAGTATATGTTTATTGATATATCTTAATTACTAACAGTACCCCCATTTTACTCTAGAGCATCCCAGTTTGACTGAAAATTTATAATAGTATTCTTGGTCTAGAACAGTTTCTGTTAAAGTTTTCTCACCGCAAATTGTAATTGCTATGGAATAATTCCAATCTTGATGCAATTCTGTGTCCTCTGCAGGATCTCTGGGAAATTCAGTTACTTGATTAAGCCTCCAAGGAAACTGAGTAAATTTCCTCTTACCTTTTCTGACAGGAGAGTAAAAATTCATGTATTTGGGGATTCTTAAATTATTTCTGGAAGGTATCTGTGACAATTTGGGTCTGAAATTTCCCCCACAGCACATGTGTTGAAGGCTTACCCCAATGTAGCAATGTATAAAGGTGGGGCCTTGGAACTTGATTTCATTAAGGGAGCTCTAATGTTATCCCTGGATTAAACCACTGATGGATTCATAACTAAATGCACTACTGGGAGCTAGCTGAAGCTCTAAGAGATGAGACTTAGTTGGAGGAAGTAGGTCACTGGAGGCATGCCCTTGAAGGTAGATTTTTTTCTCTGGCTCCTTTATCTGTCTCTTCTCTTTGCTTCCTGGCCATCATGAGGTGAGCAGCTTATTCTACCACACACTCCCCACCATGATGTTCTGCCTCACCACAGGCCCAAAAGCAATGGAACCAAGTGAACATGTATTGAAACTTCAGACTATGAGCCAAAATAAGTTTCTCCTGATTGAAATTGTTCATTTCAGGCATTTTTGTCACAGTGTTAGAAAAATAAATAGCATACTCTCACATTGCTTAAGAACCAAACATGAAAATAGAGTGGTAAGCATGGTAAACACCTATTTGGTGAAAGTTCTAACCACCTCTAAATCCTGCTGTGTTTTCTGGTACATATTTTGTATTTCTGACATTATCTAGTCTGTCAAAGATAGCATGGGTGATGGGATGATAAAATATCTGATTAAACTTTTAAAATTGTTTTCCAATCTAGAATTTTGTATTTGATTTTAAAGAACAAGAGTCTGTCTACATTTTTGGTGCCTGAAAATTCTGTCTGGAGGCAGACAGATTCATGTCACAAAACCCAATGGGGTCTAAAAATGATCTGCAACAAATGGAAATTAAACTCTTGAAGACATAAGATTCATTTCTGGATGTCTATCTTTGTGTAAGTCACAAATTTCTTAAAGCATCCAGGAACACTGAAATAGAAAAATATCTACATTACAACCAAGCTTTAATAGCATCTTTGTACCCTACAAGTTTTTTTGAATAAGTAACCCCAATATTAATAATGTAAATGAAGTCAAATTTTAGCTTATAACAAGATTAAATTTCTTCTTGTGAAAATGAATGCAAACAGAAAAAGTAACAAATATAGGCAAAATATTTCTAATTTATGAAAAAGGGATTATCTGAAATTATGCAACTGCTTTTTACAAAAACAGTTGTACCAACAACTAATTTATTAGATTACCTTTAAGAGTCAAGGATTTCATATAAAAGAAGGCAGTCAGAAATTATATAGCATGGGTGATGGTATGATAAATTGAATGATAAAATGAATTCAGGACAGTGTAATACAAGTACAAAATATCAATGCTAAGTTAAAATAAAAAAAAAATATAAGCTAAGGTTTAAATACTTTAAAATTAGAATGAATAAAGAGGAGATAAAAATATTCCCCAGAACTTAAAGATGTATATGAAGAAAAAATATAATAAAATCAAAGTGAATAAAAGCAAGTAAGAGATCAATATGCATAGAAAAGGAATTTGTCCTCTGACATCGACTTTAAAATATTTAAGTAAAGAAAATAAAGGAGTATTTGATATGGATCTTGGAGGAAAAAGATTGTAAATTAATATTTCCACCTTCAACTAGTCACTTCACTTATAAGGCAAAGCAAGAAATATTACCAGAAATGTATTTGAAGGTGAACTTTCTCAAGAAAAGAAGATACTGTAATTAAAACTGACTTATTTGTTTACCTGTAAAATCCAAGAAAATAAGTTGAAGCTTTGAGAATAAAAAGTGTATTTATGTTTCTGTGAAGCTATTAAATTAATGTTAATACATTTATTAAATTATTAATTAGGAAATAAAAACAAAACACAAGCAATAAAAATAACAGCATAAAATAGAAATATATTTAGTAAAAAAAAACAAAATTGATGACAAAGAAATTATAAATTTTGTAAGGAATAAAATTATTCAAATAAATGAAAAGAGATATGGTACAGAGGAGGATTTTCTTGTTTGTTTTCAAAAGAAATTGAGAAGTTTATTAAAATTCCTAATTTAGAAGTTTTTGTAAATACTGAGAAATAAATTTAAGCTTTGTATGGAAAAAATAAGTGAGACTGTCAGCATTTAAAAAATATATATTAAATAAACATATAAAGAAATATATTTAAGATAACAGCATGATATTGTTGAAAGAATTATAGATAAGCCAATGAGTAGAGTAGAATACAAAGACTAAATTATTTGAGATATTTTTTTCCATAATAGTGACATTCAAACTTGTAAATGTTGAGTACTCAATTAAAGAAATACAGAAAAAAATTTTAAACTATCCTAAAATAATTGATTTTGCCTTATACAGTCTATAACTTAAATTACTTAAAGACATAAAACTAATATAGATATATGAAATGTAGCAAAGGACTATTTGCTATTGACAAGGAAAATTTTTATTAAACACAAAGCAGAGGAGATGATAATGGGGAGGATTTTTGACATAGGCAGAAATCATTTTCACCCTTCAAGTATCATGAAATAAATGTAAATTAACACAGAAATCTAAGGTGAAAATACATTATGTGAATTATAGTGAATTGGACTAGTTTGAAAATAATCAAAAAAACTTGGTGGCTTAAGTATGAAATTCATTCAGTTGCCAGATATCTACTCAAAGCAGTTTGTGGAGAATATCTCTATTTAATACTGACATTCAGGGACACAGGATCCTTTAGTCTGGTGGTTTCATAGCCTTCAAGGCTCTTCCACATCTTCAATTTTAGTCCACAGACATAGACAATAATTCAGTAGAAAATGTTCTTAACAGTTTCATTTAGAGATGATTGACATTGATTCCTGTCAAAAATGAATTGCCTTGGGAACCAGTTTCATGGTCAAAAATAGCTTCAAAGGAGTTGGAAAATACCTTCAGTCATTGATATAAGAACAAGAGAACTTGGATTGGATAGTCATCACACCATTAGTCTCTGGAACATGATGTCTAAATAGCTGATACTCTTTACAGGCAGTGTGTTGAGAAGCTTTCTTTCACAGGTAGAATATCTGGGGGTAAAGCATAGCTCTATAACTAACTAGCTATGTGATCTTGATCACAGGATTTAACGTCTTAATTCCTAGTTTATTCACCTACAAAATAAATAAGATTTTAATATTAAGCTTAGTGATTTGTATTGAAGTAATAGTTAAACATACATGGAAAATTTCAGTATAATATTATTTTAATACTGACTCTCATTATTAAAATTAGTATTTCGAGATGTTACTTATCAACATGGAAATAAAACAGTAACAATAAAGAAATGTACAAACTATTGAGCAACTGAGAAATATCAATGATGAATTTGTAAAGAAAATGTTCACCCACAACTAGAATAAAAAGAAAAAGAGTCAGTTCAATTCTCCCCATCAAAATTATAAGAATTTTTATAAATCGATATATAACATAAAAAATAATTGTATGTATTTAAGGTATGACTTTTATGTTATACATATATTATTGTATGATAAATTAATATATATTATAAAGTGATCACCACCATCAAGATAACAATGTATCCCTATCCGTCATTTCACATATTTACTTTTTTTTGTAGAGTGATGAGAACAATTAAAAACTGACCTTTTATCAAAATTCAAGTATGCAATACTGTATCATTAACTCTAGTCACCGTGCATTTTTATGTAATATATTTGAAAATTATTCATCATAAGCAGGTAAAGTTTTTATTCTTTCACCTAAATATACCCTTATATCCTCCACTGAATAATCCATGGGAACTACTTATTCTATTTTCTGCTTCTTTTACTTTGACTATTTTTAGATTCCACACATATTTGTGATTATGCAATATTTTTTTCTTCTTTTTTTCTGTGTCTGACTTATTTCTCTTAGTACAATGTCCTGCAGGCTTACCTATATGTCACAAATGGCAAGATTTCCTTCTTCTTTAAGGCTGAATGTTATTCTATCTTGTATTAGTATATAACACATTTTTTTATTTTGTTTACTTTAGATATATCCAGAAGTGGGGTTGCTGGATCATATTGTGGCTATATTTCTATAATTAATTTGTTGAAGAACTTCAAACTGTTTTCCATTGTGGTTATACCAATTTACATTGCTACTAAGAGCATGCAGAATTGCATTTTTGTCCACATTCTGAACAATACTTGTAATAATTTGACTGTTTGATAGTAGCTATTTTAAAAAGTATGAGATTTCTCATTGTGGTTTTGATTTGCATTTTCTTGATGTCCAATGATCTTGAACATTGCTTTATATACCTGTGGGCCATGTGTACAAATTCAAAAAATATTTATTCAGATTATTGGCCATTTTAACTCATTTTTTTCTTTTTTTGTTGTTTGTTTTTTTCTGCTGCTGAGTTATTTGAATTACTTACAAATTTTTTATATTAATACCTTATGGTTTATGAATATTTACTCCAATTTCATAGGTTGCTTATTTATTCAATATTTCCTTTCCTGTACAAAAGTTTTTTAGTTTGATGCAATTACACTTGTCTATTTTTGCTACCTGTACTTTTGTTTTTCAAACAAATCAACAATAATTGACCAGTGTAATGTCAAAAAGTTTTTCTCTGATTTTCTTCAGTAGTTCTGTGAATTTAGGTCTGCATTTAAGTCTTTAATTTGCTTCAGATAGGTTTCATATGGTGTGATATAAAGGTCCAATTTTATTTATTTTTTTATTTTTTGCATGTAGATATCTAGTTTTCCAAGCACATCACTGAACTGATAGATCTCTATGTCCATCATGAATATTTTAACATTAATTCTTCTAATGCATTCATGTAGGATATCTTTCCATTTATATGTGGCTTCTTTTACTTCTTTCATCAATGTATTATGATTTTCATAATACATATACCTTATGGTTTAAGAATACATAATGCACAAGTCTTTCACCTGATTAGTTAAGTTGATTTCTAAATGTTGTATTCTTTTTGTTTCTATTGTATATTTTTCTTAATATTTTTTATGAAAACATTACTGGTTTTTTTTTTTAGTTTATTGTATTGATTTCATGCTTATTTTGTGTCCTGCAACTTTAATGAATTCATTTATTAGTTCTAAATTTTTACTTTTTTTGTTATTGAGTATTTAGGAATGATCTATATATATGACTATCATTTGCAAACACTAATAGTTTGACTTCTTTTCCATTATAGGTAGCTTATTTTTTTCATTTTGTTTGTAATTTCTCTTGAAATCAATGCAATTAAATGGTAAAAGGTTTTTCCCATCATTTTATGTTAGCTGTACTCTTCTCATGAATCATTTTCATTTCATGGAAGTAAGTTTCATTTGTACCTATTTGGATGAGACTTTTTATAATGAACAGATGTTGAATTGTGTAAAACACGTTTTTATGTTTATTAATATTTATTATTTACTTTGATCATGTAAATTTTACAATTTGTTCTGTTAATATGGTTTGTCTTACTGACTCATTGGTATATGTTCAACATCTTTGCTTCCCAGGGATAAATTCCACTTTGTTACTGTGTATAATTTTTTGATATGCCATTGAATTCAGTTTCCTCGCAATTTGTTCAGGGTTTTGAAGCAATGTCCATTATCGGTATTGGCCTAGTTTTCTTAAGGAGTGTTTGTATGCTTTGGTATTCGAGGTATCTTAATTCATTTTATGTTCTATGACAAAATCCCTGATACTTGGTAATTTACAAAGAATGAAAGTTCATTTAATCATGCTTCTGTAGGTTTGACAGTTCAGGTTCTTGGTACCAGCATCTGTACATCATTGGTGAGGACTTCTTGCTGGGTCATGATATAGCAGAGGCCATCACATGGTGAGATAAAGCAAAGTTGTATCAGCTCAAGTTATATATATATATATATATATATATATATATATATATATATATACACTTTGTCATTAAGTTTTGCTCCAGTCTTCTACTCACTTTTTGTCCTAGTTTGTTTTGTTTAGTTCATGAGGTATAAAATTAGGTTGTTTATTTAATATCTTTCTTCTTTTTTAATACAAGTATTTACTGATACAAACTTCCCTTTTAGAACAACTTTTGACTTCCTCATAAGTTTAAGTTTGATTTTCATTTTTCTGAAGATATTTTAAAATTCTATAAAGTGAATTTCATTTTACAAGTAATTCATAACTCACTGTTGTTTAGAGTCCCTAAAAGTCTCTCATATATTATTGTATTTAATAATTTAAGTTGACATTTTCAAACACCATAATAAACAGTAAATACTCATCCACAATGGAGAACAAGCTACACACAGTCTTTATCCTTACAGATTTGTTTTCTAGTGAAAGAACAAAAATTGTGTAAATGGAAAGAGAAACCTAAACTAAGTAAACACAAATCTAGATAGAGCAATGGAAACTTGTACTGATAAGGAAACAGAGATCTACCAGAAAATACACAAAGGATTAAAAGACTATGGTATTATTTAAGTTGATATTTTCTGTTATGATTTACAAATATGAGATATTTCCCAAAAGCTCATTGTATAAGTCAATGATAAAATATTTAGAGGTAAAATGATTGGCTTATGAGAGCTACAACTTTATCAGTGTGTTAATCCACTGATTGGGATTAAGTAGATGGCAACTGTAGATAGGGTGTAGCTGGAGGAGGTCATTGAAGGTATGTCTTTGGGGTTTATATTTTGTCCTTTATGAGCAGAGCTTTTTCTGCTTCCTGGTGCCATGTTTCAAGCTGCTTTCTTCCATCATATTCTTCTACCATCATGTATTGCCTCACCTGGAACCCCAAGGAATGGAGCCAGCCACCTATGGACTGAGAATTCTGAAATTGTGAGCCCAAAATGAATTCTTCCTCCTCTAAATTTGTTCTTTTGGGGTCTTTTGATCACAGCAGTGAAAAGGCTTACTAAAACATCTTCAAAAATTAGAAATTAGGCTAAATTCTAGAAGAATAATCCAGGTAAAAGGAGTAAATAGCCAGGCCAAGACATTGGTATGAGTTGGCATAGTCTAGGAATTGACAAAGAATGTTATGATTGGAGCAGAAGTTAAGGGCAAGAAGCCAGAGATGAAGTTGAAGAGAGAAGCAAGCCATGGGTTATTAGGCCATGATAAAGAGTTTGGATTTTATTCAAAATCTAATGGAAAGCTATTACAAGATTTTAAGGAGGTGACCAACATGATGTAAATTACATTTTTTTAAAAAAAGTAGTCTATAGCAAAGAATGTATTCAGAAGCCACTGGAGAAAGCAGTTAAGAATCTATGGCCATTGTCCAAATATTGATTGTGTGTTGGGCAAGGGTGCTATCAGCAGAGATGGAGAGAAGTGGAATGATTCAGAGTGAACTGCAGACAGAGAAAGGACAAGATTTGCCATTGAATTGGTTGGAGAGGTGAAAGGGTAGAGTAAAGCATAAATGTCATTCCTGATTTTTATTTCTATTCACTAAGAAAACATTGACAAGAACGAGATTGAGGTAAAGGTACAGAATTTTATTTTTGAGACTGTCTTAGTGAGCTCAGTCTTCCGTAAGACCATGCCATAGACTGGGTGGCATAAACAACAGACATTTGTTTCTCATTTTTGTTCTAAAGGCTATAAGTCCCAGATCAAGATATTGTTATGGAGGATTCATTCTGAGGCCTTCTTTCTTTGTTGGTGGAGGAATGTTCTCTGCATGACTTTGGACTAACTCAGTTCATCCCCTTTCTCATGTGTAAACAGATGATGCTGGGGGTACAATGTCCTGAGGTGAGGTGTTGGAGGCTAGAACAGCCTGGACTCTGTTCCAGACTCCTATAGACAAAGGATGTCCTTCCATACTTTAGCCTGGCATTTATTGTGACAGCTGGGGTATGAAACCTAGGGCAGGCTTTCCACCACCTATTTACTGTGGTAGATGTGCAGATAAGACTCCATCTACCCCTGACAATTAGCCTCAGCCTTGGGCTGGTATGAACCCTAAGACACTATTTTCCCTTGTTGTCTGCATGTAAATAATAAAACTGCTTCATGTAATTGTTTCTGTGCATGGATGTTCTGTCTCACTAGATTCAAACAAGATGGTGATTAGATCACAATTCACCTGATTTGCAGTTTGTATATGGCCACCATCTCTGTGTACTTACTTCACCTCTTCTTTATGTATGCAGAGAGTAGGGAGGGAGTATGGAGAGACAGAGAGGAAGAGAGGGAGATAAATATTAAGATGTGTCATATAGTTAGGATGGTAAATTATGTAATTACCCCATATAAAAATTTTCAAAGTGAATAATGAATTAGACATCTTAGGCCTTGTTTTTCTCAGAATAATTTCCCCTTCCAATTAATAAGATTTTATCAGATATAAAGTATAAATTTGAAGTTTAAATAATTTGATACTTTGAAGGTTAGGCTTCAAAGTGTTTCTCCATTTGTCATTGATGATCTTGAAGTCATTTGTCAATCTAATCTAATTATTTTGTCAGTGAATCACATTTTTACCCCAGAAATACTTTAGAAGATTTTGTTATTTTTGTTTGTTTATTTTTACGTTATTAAGTTTCAAAGAAATGTGCTCAGTCGTGTGATCATTCCTCATTTATGCTGTTTGATACTTTGACTAACTTTTCAATCTAAGGATAATTATCTTTCTTTAATTTTAGAACATTTTCAAATATTTGCTCAAACATTATTCTCCCTTTCATTTCTGTCTTTTCTTGAGGTTTAATGTAAAAGAATTTTTTTGTGTATGTTTCTCTCCTTTAAACTTTCACTGTAACCATCATATTTCTATCCTTTTCTGATGCATTTCTCAGCTTCTTACTGCCTATTGATTCACTTAATTTTATTTGTGTTTTTATTCTGGTTTATGTTACAGGTTTTAGAAGCTTTATTCCATGTATTATATTTTTATGGTCACCATTTACTATCAAAATTTATTTGGCTAGTAATATATTTTGCCTATATTGTTTAAAGTTTATCACATATATTTTGATTTCTCAAATTCTTTGGGCAGATTAGTTGTAGATATCTTGTTTAGGAAAGAATTTTAAGTTTCTTTCTCTATTTTATAGAAGAATAGCTCTCAAATATTTTCCTAAGTGTATTAAATACCATGGTTGATAAACTGTATTAAAGGTGAGAGACTCAAATCCCAAACACAGCTTTTACCACCTCCAATATGTTGGGTAGGAGACTGATAAAGGCAGAAACAAATGGACCCTTAGAAACTTTACTTTGCCTGCCCTCTGTGTGCTGATATTCTTATGAGTTTCTCCATCAGGTATAATCACTTAGGCTAAGAGAAAGTTAGAGGAGATGGGGAAATTTAAGTGGAAATGACTAGTTTTACATCTGCTATTCAAAAATTCACATTTTCCAACTGCATGGAAGGTTAAAGACATTCCTACAACCCTTCACAAGTGTAAGGTCACCTTAGGGCCTCAATTTCTAGAGCAGACCAGGGATTATGTACTATTTTTTACTAGATTTCTGGGACTAGTTATGATAAATCCAACTTCTGTTGTGGAGAGTAAAGCTAAGTCACAAGTTAGATTACAAAAGGTGAAGGATTATAATTTTTGTATTTCAATGTGTGCATGCCTTTTCTCATTGGTTTTCTAAAATTAAATAATTGATCTGTAAGTTTCCTTCTGTCTGTAATACCATATAATCTGCTAATTTTGGAAAAGTGTACCAATTTTTTTGGATGCTGTTTCTTCATGTACTTTTAAATTTTTTTAATATTTATTTTTAGTTGTAGTTGGATACAATACCTTTATTTTATTTATTTATTTTTATGTAGTGCTGAGTATCAAACCCAGGACCTTGCAAGTGCTAGGCCAGTGCTCTACCTCTGAGCCACAACCCCAGCCCTTATTTTTAAGAAAATTACATTATTCAAAAATCAAGAGGTTTTTTTTTTTTGTTGTTGTTGTTGTTGTTTGAATAAACTCCATTTTTATGAGGATTCTGGAAAGATCAAGCAAAAACTTTTTGACTATTCAGTCTTATAAAAGGTGCTGTATAGCCGCTATCTGGTATAGAGCTAATTATAATCTCAGAGTTTAACTAATTTAATTCCCTTGTTGTACAGGTGAGGAAAGAAAGAGACAGAGAGCTATGTGATTCACCTAAGGTCACAAATCAGTTAATGGAAACAATGATGAAATCTCTCTTAATTTTCTTGATCTAGTGCATTATTTAGCACAGTTCCAATGTTCCAAACTAATTTTATTTCTTTGCACAGTATCAAACAATACAAATTAATAGAAACCATAAATATAATCTATAAAACTTAACAAAGGCATTTTTATTGTTTTTTAATAATTTTGGAAAACTGATCTTTAGCATTATTATTTCTTCAGAATTACTTATGATACTGTAAACTAGAATTCTTTATCACTTCAGTTTCTGAATAGGAATTTTTGTAAACTACATATATTATTCTATTACCATGGTTTTCGTGTCTGTTTCTTTCCAAGTACAGATATCTCCCTAAGGGCAGATGTGAACAACTCATTTCTTGTGAACAACTCATTTCTTCCCTCTTTACTGAAAGATTATTACCATATTCAGTAGTAATAGATTCTCAGCTATTCATTGAGTTAATATACCTATTTTGTTGTAATAATTTCAAAGTTTGACAAGTTATACCTTTTTCATTTTGAAATATTTTGTTGAAAAGAATGTGTTGTGGGGTGGGTTGTATTCCTTCAAAATTCACATGCTGAAGTCCTCACCTCCAATATCTCAGAAGGTGAGTGTACTTGGATATGGGACCTTTAAAGAGGTAATTAATTAAAAATGAGGCTGTTAGAGTGAACCCTAATCTCATCATCCAGTCTGACTTGTGTCCTTATTAAGAAGAGGACATAATTTAAATTTGAAAACTTTGACTAAAAATGCAAATAAGCTAAATTAAAATAAATAGGGTATAAGTAAGTCAAAATAAAAATTAGTTAAAAAATAATGATTAGTGCTAAATCACATATTTCTTAGGTTAAAATCTTCTTATGACTGATAAGTTTCATCAGTGATGGAGAAGATTTTATACACCTTTATTTGGGGGGAGTAGGTTATTTAAACTTTTCTCATTATAATTTATTCTTAGTGATTTAGTTTTTAATGTGCAACACATTTTTACTCATTCTCATTCTGTGTTTTGGTTAATAATAAGATATCCAATAATAATGTTATTCATTACATAAATTACAATAATGACAATTTCCAGAGTATAATCTTATATCTTTTGAAAATCACATATTTAATAGAAGCAAATTTAATATCAGCATGATAGAACCATTCATTTTCCCTTTTATTATTACATAATTGGTTATCACACAATAAATATACATAACATTCACAATATATAGCACAGAACAGGACTATGTGCCAAATATTGAATTAGTATTTTAAGAGGATAATAACATAATTTATCAAAAAAAAAGGGCTTGTATCAATGATATTCAAAGACCTAGTCATTGGGAGTGGTGTACCCTAAGTTCAAACATAAACAGGTGTACTGTCTATACAGAAACTGAAGACAAATAAGTAAAATTAGCAATTCATTAAATAGGAAATAAAAATTAAAACTAAATATTGATCTTTTTTTCATATATAAAATGGTATATTTTCTAAATTACTAGCAATTCTAAATAATTTTATATAAATAATATAAAAGCCTCCCTCAATGACCTGGCACCTTTAATAATGTTAGTTATAAAACATTACTCTTTGAAGGGGGAACATATTTTGTTTTTCTATGTGCTAAAAACATGTGGTTACTGCTGATTTTTAATTACTTATATTGCAATTATATATTATACCATGTTTCATTAAGTATGCTTTAAATATTAATTTCTATATGTAATATATCTTGAAAAAAATTTAGTTTTAAAAATTTCCCTTGCTACACAAAAATTTAGCTACACAGACATTTTTAAAGAGCACATTTGTAAATCATAAAATCATTCACTTCAGACCTACTTTAGATCTCCAGCCCTATGACACTATGGATTCCCTTGTTCAAACACAATTAAAATGAAATATGAAAATATCATACTTATAAAAGAAACAATAATATTCAAGTAACTTGAATTCTATCACTTTGTATATAATTAGTATAATTCTAATAATTAATTCTATTATACTAATAGAATACTAATTCTATTAATCCTATTATACTAATTAATTCTACCACTTTGTATATGATTACCATTTAATAATTGTGTGTTTACTACCTGAAAAAGGAAATAAGTTGAAAACTGTAAGATGAAACATGTAAGTCAAGGAAATAGAAATTTTCTTTCACACAAAAGATATTAAATTAATTTTAAAGAGTCATTTAAAAATAAAAAAAAAAAAACCTCGTTTTTTAAATTAAAGACAGGACCAATAAGGTTATGATTTTACAGAATACTGTATAGAAGAGATATGACTGTGAAATATAAATAGTACATCATGGATTCAACTATAAGCAAGATGTTTATTCTACATTGTCCTACTGATTATGTTGATACACCCAAATAATTTTCAGCAGTAATCCTTTTGGCTAATTGCCTTTAGGCAACTTGATTTTTTAAATACACTTTATTTTTTAAAAGAATTTTAGATGGAGAAAATTGTACACAGAGTATCCAGATGCCAATCACAATTCCCAATGATACCATAAGTTGAAATCCTGTAATATTAAAACTTCTAATGTCTTAAATCCATAATGTATAATATTCTGAAAAATTACAATTGTGGCAAACTGAAATCCCAAATTCAGAAGTCCTGACAGCCAAAAACTCAAAAAACACTATTCTCATGAAAACTTTTTTTTCACCTTTAGAATTTTATTCTATCTTTAGAATCAAGTTTGTGTAAGAGGAGCAGAAAACTAAATTCTAAGGAAGGAATGGATTACATCATATGGTCACAATGAAAACTTCACTATAAAACTGCATCATTTGTCTGCATTGACATTACTTCTAGTCAACAAAATTCCAGGAGCTTTTAACAAATTAAAGCTGCATTTTCCTGAAGAAGCCATCAAAATCACTGACAAGTTCAAAAGTAATTATTTGCTTGGTAAGATCAAAAGACATTTATGCAATGGTGTAGCTGTTCAATTACCAGTATTGTATCTTCCAGATCTGTTGTCTGCAGATTGTGTACACAGAATAGATTTCCATATGCCCCAAACAACATAGAAGCATAGCATAGAAGATGGGGAAATTTCATAGAGAATGCTCATGCCAGGATATATCAAATTATAGAATATTTCCAAAAAGAACACATAAAACAAAAAGAACACATAAAACAAAAAGACACATAAGACAATGAACAAGAACATTTTGTCTGAGGTAATTCATGTTCTAAAAAGAACAAAAGCAGCAGTTCATTGCAATGCAAGAGTTCAAAATATAAGTAATGATCATGAAAATAGGTTGATATTGAGTACCTCCATGCAATCACTGATATTCTATTTTTATAAAACACTTTTTCATATGTCAAATTTTCTTTTCAGTTTTTTTCAATGTTAAGTGTTTTGTTTTTCTTTCTTTAGTCTTTTCACCATTATTTTAAATTTTAAGCATTGTTTCCTACAATATAATATGCAACATATTTCATCTTTTCACCATTCCTATGATACAAATTGGTTAAGACTTTTAGAAAGTTCTAATTCATTTTTTTTTTCAGATTTGATTCCAGCAAACTGCATTATCACAATGTTAAATTTATGTAAGCATTATGCATGTATGTATTCCACTGAAATTCAATAAATGAAGAGATATCCTATTTGTACATGTTCATTTTTAAGGCACACTTCTCAATATCTTTGCTTTTGGGCAACTGCACATGGGTATGGACTCAATGGTTTTTGATCAAATAATTTTGGGAGACTGTAGTTTTAAAACTGGGCACACATGATAACAAACTATAGTGATATGAATTTATACATCCATTTTTTCCTCATATTTGTTTATGAGTCTACTCTGTTGGCTCATAACTATCATACCAGTGCAACAATAAGTAAACCTGAGTGTTTATGCTTGCAAAATAAGTATGTTTTATTGCTTATTTCATTGCATAAAGTGGCCTATAAAAGTATTCTGCTATTTTTTAATATATTTTTCAAATAAATCATCTTTCAAAATACTAAATAAATGTCTTTTAAAGAGTTTTAAAACGATTTTTACAGGTTATATTTTTGGGACTTTGATTTTTAAAATTTTAGAGGCTGGAGATTTTAATTTTTCAGATTTTAACATTTGAAATTATGATACTCAGGATTGTGTCTTTTAGGATTATAGCCCAAATGGAGACTACCCATTTTATTGCAACTATTTGCTCTCATTCTTAGCATCTTACATTAATATGTTTACTATAATTAATAAAATTAAATTATCATGGTATAATAAACATTCATGATTGTTTTCCCCTAATGAATAGATTCCCCTAATGAATAATCACCTATGATTGCACTCTACATTTCACTTCCTGTTAACATAGGTTCCTCTTTGCTGTGGAAGTTTTTCAGACTTTTCTTATTTCAAAGACTTTAACAGTTTTGTGGAACATTGGTCAGATGTTCTAAAGTGCCGCAGTCTGGCTGGGCACAAAATCACGAGCCACCACACAGCTTGTAGATTCAAACAGCAACTCTTTATTCCCGAACTCACACCAGCCGTATACAAACACGTTCTGGGGAAATCCACGTTCTGGGGAAATCCACGTTCTCTGCCCAAATCCACGTTCTCTCCCAAATTCACCTCCACTGGGCTTCTGTCTCCCAAAATATACTGTCTGAATCCCGTGAGAACTCAAGGGGAACTCAGGCAGCAGGATACGCCCTATTCCCAGCAGGAATAATCTTAAACCTTAAACCTGGAACCTAAACTGGGAACGCCCTAAACCCGATTATGTTAAACCGGGAACACCCTAATCCGCCCTGGTCCTTGAGCAAGGTCAACTACATTCAATGTCACTGCAAAATGTCAGCAACATGGGGTACGCTGGCAAGGAAATTGTCATACCTACTTGGCTAATGGCTCCCAGCATCTCCCCCCTTCTGAAAA
>NW_025999943.1:2128144-2156903 GCF_001458135.2 Marmota marmota marmota | reverse complement strand
TGCTGGGAGCCATTAGCCAAGTAGGTATGACAATTTCCTTGCCAGCGTACCCCATGTTGCTGACATTTTGCAGTGACATTGAATGTAGTTGACCTTGCTCAAGGACCAGGGCGGATTAGGGTGTTCCCGGTTTAACATAATCGGGTTTAGGGCGTTCCCAGTTTAGGTTCCAGGTTTAAGGTTTAAGATTATTCCTGCTGGGAATAGGGCGTATCCTGCTGCCTGAGTTCCCCTTGAGTTCTCACGGGATTCAGACAGTATATTTTGGGAGACAGAAGCCCAGTGAAGGTGAATTTGGGAGAGAACGTGGATTTGGGCAGAGAACGTGGATTTCCCCAGAACGTGATTGTAGACGGCTGGTGTGAGTTCGGGAATAAAGAGTTGCTGTTTGAATCTACAAGCTGTGTGGTGGCTCGTGATTGTGTGCCCAGCCAGACTGCGGCATTTGTGCCCAGCCAGACTGCGGCACTAAAGGATGCTACTCTATTAGATTTTTGTCTGATTTCTATTTTATTATTAGACTGGATTTATGGGTTTTCAAGTAAAGACACCGGAGTTAAATTAAATTGTCATTTTCATCACTAAGGGTATATCCTACCAGCATCACTTATGACTTCTGAGATAAACCTTCATTTTCCTGCTGAGATGCTATTTGATATGTTCCTCCACTTTAAAATTCTTGCTTATTTTACCCTTTTCCATATAGCACTATCTGTTGTCCACAGTAGAAGTATGAGAAGTTGTATAGTTGTATACATACCCACCCCTTGAGAATAAACTATCTAGGACATTTTTTGGGACTCTTCTTATTGATTTTCTTAAAGCATTGTTTGATAGCAATATAGAAATATAAATATTTATTTCATAATTTGAATTACATTTTTTCTTCTATTTTTCCCATTTTATTTGAAGACATAAAATAAGTTAAATTTTTAATTTTTAATTTTTATTTATATATGACAGTAGAATGCATTACGATTCTTATTATATAGAGAGAGCTGAGTACCATGGTTGCCAGGAAGTTTTAGTTTACAAAGCAGGAGGAAATGTTTATGTATAGTAATCCTTATACATATGATATTGACAAATATTTCTATTTTAACCATTCTACCATAGTAAACTAAATATGAATTCAAAAACATATACATGTGTAAAACATATATCAAATTTCATATATATTACATGAATCTAGATTTTCCTGTTGATTATTTGGACTCACCTACTCCCTCTGTGGGGGAAAAAAATGGTTTCTACTATCTTTCATTGATCTCTTTTGTTTTTCAATTTTAGTAAGCACATAGAGTGTTATAAGAGTTATTAACCTATTTTAAGTAGCTTTTTGTCACTCTGACAAAAAGAACTCACAAAACAAATGTAGAGGAGGAAATGTTTATATTGGCTCACAGTTTAATAGTCTGTAGCTGGCCAATTCTATAGCTCTAGGTTTCAGGTGAGGCAGAACATCATGGTAGAAATGTGGGGAAGAAGAAAGCATCTAAAGACAAGTTAACCAGTAAGCTGAGAGTTCAGTTTACCAAGGACAAAATATAAACCCCAGACATACCCTCAGTGAACTACTTCTTCTAACCACATCCTACCTCTCTGCAGTTACTACCCAGTTAATCCATCTCATTATCAATCCACTGATTAGGTTATGTCTTACATAATATAATCATTTTATCTCTGAAAATTTTTTCATTGTCTCACATATGAGCTTCTGGGGAATATCAAATATCTATCCTATAGTATAATCAATGAAATATCTTCATCTAGAACATAGTACTCATATACAATTTCATGAGCCTTTAATTTTACAAACTCTATTCTTTCTTAAAATCCCTTGGATTATAATCTTTTCCCCTACACTTCAATGAAGATAGTTCAAAAATTATAATAAACTTTAATTATTTTATTATATTATGTGGAATGATTTTCAAGCCACCTTAAAGTTTTTCTTTTTATTTGCAAATATTAAGATTTGATCTTTTTTGGTATAAGATTTTATGGCTTTTGATAAATTCATAGTATAACTTATCCAAAATCACAAAATAGTTTCACTACCCTAAAGATAGTTTTCTATGATTCATTGTTCAAATGATTGTTTTGTTCTAGTCACCATGAATCAAGCATGAAAGATGATATGGAACCCAATGATTATTAGGAAATAAGGACTGTACACTTCAATAAAGGCCAATGAAAATGCCCTTGCATACATGTATGTTAAATACTTTTAGGAAGAAGCCAATAAGCTAGTCTTTGTGAAGTGCTTAGTTGATTTTATATAGGATTATTCAAAATAATATTGATTGAATAGGTTGTGACTAAATGCCCTTGAAAAAACAGCCAAATATTTTAAAAATCATATTTTTCTGGACTTGGGAACTATTAATATTTTGGAAAGTAATCTTTCAAATGCTCAAAACCTCTATCAAATACCTAGTCTCAATTCCTCAAACATAAGAAGCCACAGACTCATTGATCCAATGTAATTAAATACTGACAGGACTCTGGAATTGTATGTCTTTCTAAAAAGGATGACAATGACTCATTCTCCTATGAATTTCTAAAATTTCTACTTCAGTTTAGATAAATATCGCATTTTTGTGATGTTTTCATTTACAACTCTGTCAATTAGCATTGCTCAAAAGTACACCAAATAGTCTCTAAGAGATTTGAAAGAGTTAATGTCTCCCCAGTCACCTAATTTGCTACCCTGAATTGACAGAAACACAGAAGCAAACAGATACCAATAGCATAGAGTAACAGTGAAATAAAGTAAAAAAGAATCTAAGCATTTTCTTTCATCTCTTCAGGGCATTATTTCTGTCTACTGTTCACCTGCTCTAATTATCCTAGCAGCTCACTTAAATTACATTATTTCTGGTACTAACAAGATGAGCCAGATTTTCCCCAGTGCCCAAGACACAGTATCATCAACAAAAAAGTCTTAATGATACTCTAGTGACTTCAAAGTGTTAATCCATCTCACTGGATGCTTATCTGGGTTCCAAGGAATGACATGCTCCAGGGAGAATTTGGCTCAATGTGAAATGGCTTTAGTACACAAGCAACAGTACTGCTCAATTTGTTTTTCCTATATTTACATTAGGTAAATGTTGGCAAGAACTCTGAGATTTTGAAGCAAACATAGTGCCATTCCTGCTGCTCATGTTGGGCTGTTTTCAGGTCAATTAATGCCTCTCAAGTTCTTAAAGCAGGTGCTAATCTGGTATTTAAACTGCTGAGACATTGGCATCTTTTCCCTGTAAATAGAATTTGAAAGTACTTTAAGAGTTTAAAAGGACACGTGAATAAACAAACACATTATTTTCCCTAATTAGCCTTATTATTATTGTTTAATTTTTGATACTAGGGATTGAAACCAAATATGCTTTGCCACTAAGCTAATCTCCAGTCCTTTTTATTTATTTGTTTATTTTATATTTTGAGACAGGATCTCACTATATTCCTAATGGTCTTGCTGTATGGCTGAGGCTGACCTCAAACTTGTGATCCTCCTGCCTCAATGTTCTGAGTTGCTGGATTACAGTCATACACCACAGTGCCTAGCTCATCTTTATTTTTCCTTTTAACAAAAACCATATAAATTTTAAATTTTATTTTGAAAGTAGCTTTAGCAGCTTTCTTCTTAGATAAAAATATATTACTAGCTTAATTTGATTTGTTTCTCCATATTTATTATTTCTAATTTGGTCACTAATGTGTTAATAACAATGAATTAGTGAGTATAACTCAGTATCTTCAATACAGGTTCTATCTTCCTAACAGCAAGAGCCATTTTCCAGCTACTTTAGAAGAATACTTTATAAACAGAGTTAGGTTTCAGAAGTAACTCTAAAAGGAAAAAAAGAAGAAAAATACTTCATGAATAACCTGACAAACTCCAACTACTTTCAATCATCCATCAAATTATCTGTTGAATGTGTACTAAAGTCCTATATTGGTTAGTGTCTTGTGCTAAAGAGATGGATAGAACATCGACTGTGGATGTAACACATTCAAAGTCTAAGAGGGAAACACATTCTAATGCCCTGTGAGAGTCCCAGAAAGCTATAATAGTTGCAACAGACCTAACAGTGATCATTTCTCTTAAGCCTGTTAGACACTGGATGAGCTTTCTGAAAGACATAATACCTGAGATGGAGTACAAAACATAAAATTTGAGTTTTCAAGAGTATTATAGGGAAAAGACAGCAGGAGCAGAAGGAAAAAAACAAAACCAAAAGTTGAACAATAGAAAAAAGTCATTTGCATGAAGAAAATAAAAGCTGTAGATATATAAATAAAATCAATAAGTCAAGTCAGCAATGTGGAAGTTGAGATTAGAAATTTAAGGACCAAACAATGACATGACTCACATAATATGCTAACCAGCTTAAAATGTCTCTATGAGTCAGCAGTTACCATAATATGCAGTGCAAAGATAGCCTTGGTTTTTGGAGAGTTTGTTAAAATGTAAATTCTGGAACTCAAATCCCAGAGATTCTGATTTAGCATTTATGGTTAAAACTCACGATTCTGTATTTCTACCAAGTCCCACGGAATATTTTGAGAAATGTCATCATTTGTAAAAACGGGGTAGTAGGTGATGGGGATCTCATTAATTATGTAAAGCAGGAAAAGAATATAATCCAATTTCTATTTTTGAAATTATGTCAACAGTGACATAGATTCCACTGAGGACAAAAGTCCAAGTTCAGAGGACAAGTTAGTTTGTTAATTTGTTCACTTGAAATTCAGTGAACTTCAAGCACATATCAAGTCCTGTTTTAGATATCATACATTTCACAGGTATCCTCAGAAGGTGGGTGCTTTTACAAAGTCTGCACAACTTATTATCTCTCAGACCACTCACTGTGGTATTTTTGCCTCACAAGGAAACACTTGCAAAGCTATTTTACTGATCAATTCTCATGCTCATGAAGAAGCAGACATGGAGAAGAGAATGAACTGAGAACTATAAAAGCAAAAACAGTAGGAGTTTGTGTCTCACTACACAAGAAGGATAAGGAAGAGTGTGGTTAGAAGCTCTGTCAGAGCTGGTAATCCCATATGTCCAAAAAGGTATTAAAAAAAGAACAGGTTGTATAGGCTGATTTATTTGGAGTTATGTGCAGCTTAGGGTCCTTGTGAGAATCACATGCATGTAAACATTTTATTTTTATGACTGAAGAATAAACTATCTCTCCCTCATATGTTACAGATAAGTTCATTGCTGTCAAATAGATGGTCTTTATTGTTTTGTTTTCTTCAGTGAATAAACTACTTGAGTTTTATTTTTTATTACTTTAAGTGACTTCAGAAATAGTTATTTATAAAATAACAAAACATATGCTTTGGGAAGCATCTTTCCAGATCATTTTTTTGCAGTTCATGTGGGTCTAAATTAAAATTTAAGATGACCTAGCTACTGCTCCAAGTGAAAATTATCATGGTTGCTGAAGCTGTGCCTCATACCGCTGGCCCCCACTCATAAGCAAGCACAACTCCAAACACAGACCATTACCTCTTATAGGTATCATTGAGCAGTTACGAAGTACTGCATCGTTTTCAACATTTTCCTTGTCTGTCTTTCAAATCCAACATTTGGAATGGCAAAGCTTTCTAAGGAATCACAGGTAGAATAAAACAATGATGAAGTTAAGGTAATTTAAGGGTGTCAGGAACAACAATTTGGGAAGAAGCTGGGGGAAATATCTTCAGAGAAGAAGAAAGACTCCCTGAACACCAAGCAAAATATAGGACTTCTTAGTAGTGAAAATAAATTATTGGTACACTTACTACCCTTCAAATCTGACATGAATATAAATGAAAATATATTAATGAAAATAGCTGAAATGATCAGAATTTAATTTCATGGGCAGCAACCTTTCCTACTCCAGTTGTATACATGGCTTTTCTGTCTGCATACAAGCTTCTGTACAAGTAGTAATAGTTCTTCTTTACAAGAAGAAGTAGTTGTTTTACTTGGTTACTGAAAGCCAATTTTAATTGTTAAGAAAATTAAATATTATATATCCTTTTATAATATTTGTAGTTTAATTTTAATAAGTATTATATAAACTTTGATGAAACACCAAGTTTGAGATCATGGCCATATAATGATCTGAGCCTTGCAAGAATTCATGCACTTCATACTTAGCTCCCCTTGCACTTTCCCCATCATTTTGGAAAATTTACATATTTAATTAAAATGCCAGTTATTCTGAAAGAGATAATATACTTTCTTTGATTTGGATAGAATGATAAATTTTAACGGCATTTAATAGTTATTGAATAGTTATTCCTAGCTAAATACCTTAAGTTTTGAGTGACTGATATGCATTAGTTTATTTCTTAAGAATAACAAGTATATACTATTATCAACTTCCTATTATTGATAGGAACATTAAGTATAGAAGCTGTTTAGCACTGAGATTTTTTCTGAAATTTCACTGGTTTTGTCACTTTCTTAATTAATTTACCAATTCCCGTCTTGTTTTTAATTTACAAATTTTTGTTGATATTTTTCATCTGCTACTACCTTGTCACTTTCTCTCTAGTTTAATCTGATTATTTATGTCTTTGACTCTACTGCCACCATCATAGAAGAATTTCAGTAGACAGCAGGAATAAATGCATGCACTGCATCCATCATGTTTAAACAAAAGTCTGAATGGCACTTTTTAAATGAGAAAAATAATAAAATTTGAATGATTTATTTGTTTTCTGTTGAAGGCAGTCATTACCCATGCTGACAACACAAAGGGCTTAAGTCCAAAATGGTAGTTCAGGTATTTCAGGAGCAGAAGCCAAAAGGGGATAAGAGACTCAAGAGATTTGTTGGGAGAAAGGTTTGTAAAATAAAATGCAAAATGATTTTGGGACAACTGGAAGAGCTGTCAAGAGGAACATGCAGGTCTGAACCTTCTGGAATAAGGAGTAAAGAAAAGTTCAGTGAGAGAATTTTAGACCATATACAATTCTAAGGAAGGCTGGTAAAGCTGATGGGAATTTCTTAGGCCATGGTTACAAATCATAAAATATTAGTCATTTCCTAGGAATGGGTCTGAACTAGTATTACAACTGTGTCTAGGCATTGGCTAAAAGCAGCCCATGAGAAGCATTGCCACAGTGTAAATATGTGGATGGATTTCAAAATGAAAAGCTATAATCACAAGACCCACAATTTAGAAATCTGACAGGTATTTTCATGGTCACCATAGACAAACAGGATAAATATCCAACATAAAATAAATATTAATTCTCTCTATTTTTCATTAATCTGACTTCATTTAAGAGATTTTATGACAACTTTGTTAAATTAATTTATTAGTTTTAAGGATATTTTATTGAAGTGTTTAGCATTTTCTTTATTTAAGAACATATCATCTGCAAACAGACTATCAAATTTCTTATTTCCAATTTAGATGTATTTTATTTCATTTTTTTGCCTAATTACTTTGGCTAGGACTACTAATACTATGTTGAATAGAAGTGGTACTCTTCCCTTGTTCCTGATTTTGGAGGAATAAAATGGACATTTTTTAAGATGACATACGTATGGCTAATAGACATATGGAAAAATGTTCAGCATAATTAATCATCAGATATATTCAAATCAAAATCATAATTAAATATCATCTCATATTTTTTAAAAGGCCTATTATCAAAACATCAGAGAAAACAATGTTGGCAAGGATTTGAAAAGAGGAAAACTTTGCACACTGTTGGGAATGTAAATTGGTACGACCATAATGGAAAATAGTATAGTGGTTCCTAAAAACATTGAAAGTAAAGATGTTCTGCAATGCTAACTCTGTGCTTATGTACTGAATATTATTATTATTATTTGAAATATATCTTTATTCCTGTATCATTATTCACAATAGTGCAGGTATGGAATTAACCTAAGCATTCATCAACAAATGAGTGGATAAAGAAAATATGTGGGTGTGTGTGTACTTATGTGTTTGTGTATTATACACAATGGAATATTATTCAGTTATAAAAAGGAATAAATTTTTCCATTTCAAAATTGACGAATCTGAGAGACAGATATTTTATAATCTCACCTACATGTCAGGTATTAAATTAAACTAAATGGAGACCAGGCTTGAATAATCTATGAGCTGAAAAAGCCATTTAGGCATCATAAATGACCCCTTTTTTGTTAGTTTGCAAACATAAGAAAAACTTAAATTGAACTCATTCCTGTAGATGCCTATATCAATGAAAAGAAGAACTTTTAACTTTCAATAGGATATACTAAATAGGTTGATTCTACAATTGTAACCAATCAAGTGTTCTCCATTTTCACTTCTGTGTCTGTATATGAAAGTCTCCTACTTGAACATCTTCAGTGAAGCTCCCAAACCACTTCTGTTTGGAGCTGCCTGATTTATGAATTGCTTTCTTTTCAAATAAATGACTTGAAACTTTATTGCACATCAGTTTACCATTTTAATGGCTGAATCTTTAACAATATCATTCATGGAAACATGGAGTGTAAATTGTCAGGGATAGGATGGTGGTGAGAATATGGAGATTTTGGTCAAAGGATACAAGCTTCTAGTTGTAAAATAAATAATTTCTAATGTTCAGCATGATGACTACAGATATTTATGCTGTGTAATTCACTTAAAATTGGATAAAGTAATAAATATCAAGTGTTTTCAACACACAAATACACACAAGTGATAAGCAAGGGTGCTGCTGTTTGGTTTATTAATTTGATTCTGGTAATCATTATACAATATGTATATATATATATATATATATATATATATATATATACACACACTGTTGTACACCTTATATATGTGAATTTTAATTTTTCAAATACTTCTATAATATAAAAATAATAATTAGATCATCATGAGAGAATAGTAGGAATAAACTAGTAGGGGGCTTGACAAATGAAACTGTTTCAATTTGAGGGAAATAAAAACAAGAACATGGAGAAAACTAAACAAAATATCAAGGAAGAAATATAGAAATAGTGTATTCCACTAGGTAAAGAGTATGGGAAGTATAGCGTATGGATCTTGGACATGAATCATCAGCTAATTATAATACAACCCAAAATTTTACAGAGGGCAAGTGTTAAAATAATTGACAGTGCATAAGTGCATAGAAACCATTTGACACTGGCAAAAACTGAGATAAGAAACTATGATTTGCATACATATATATTCTGGTCTTAAGATAGATGTCAAAATTTCTTCTCACTTAGACTAACAAGCTATGGTTTATCTTAGCTTCTTTTTAAACTTGTGCTACACGAGAGATTAGTCTTAAATATGGCCTCCTGGTCTAATATTATTATCTGCCATAACCAAGGCTTGTTTTAACTTCCTAGTTGCTCTGGATCATGGTATAGAGAATGTTTTTCCTCTCTTCTTTCCCATCACTCTTGGCCAATTAGGGTATAACTCAAGTAATTTTATATAAAGTTAGCCTATTCTTCTTCTTCTTTTTTTTAAGTTTCTTATTTCAATTTTCTGAATTGATCCTTTTTAAATTTTTTCAACTCTTTGAAAATTCTAAATGGTATTATGTTTCTTTTTACTAGCTAGTTTTAATCTCTGAACAGTGTTGATACATTCATTACTAAAATTCTTGTTATTAAAAATGATTATTTGAAATTTCTTTATCCCTTCTGTAATTAATGATTTTGTATCATTAGTTAATACATAATTTCTTTAGTACTCTCTGTGCCAAGGTTTATCATCAAAAAATAGATACAATCTTTACCTCCATTTCACTTAGACTCTAGAATAAGAGTGACTAGTAACATGTATTCAAATACATAAAACATTGCAAATCATTATGTCTAAATAAATAAATAAATAATGAGGTATAATTAAGTAGGTTGTCCAAATTTAGATGTTTCATATAAATTTATATTGAAATGTGTTAAAATTAATTTTAGCACCTTGCATACTGCTGGTATATTAATTCTATTCTTAACTCTTTGTTCTGTTATAAATCTGAGTTTGATAAATATATTTTAATGTTACTCTATTTATTTTTGTTCTGCCTGTTACCTATTTAATATGGACAAAGCACCGATACTAAATAAAACATTAACCACCATAATAAATTAAATTTACTTAATCTGACTGATTTGGACCCTAGGTTTTCTGTTGAAGAAAAATTCAGCTTTAGCATCCTCTGTTATATCAAGGAGAAATTCCCAAATGCAGGGAAGATGACTGGTTCTGTACTGATAGGCACATTAGACTGGATATCTTCTGCCAGTCGAAGCTCTCTGGTGTATGTAGCAACTTGGATGTGCTGAACTGACATAAGTACATTTGGCTGCAAAGAATTCTGAGGCCTATTTTAGAAAAAAAAATAAGGTTTAAATGGCTCTCTTGTTCCTTCATACCCAGAAAGAAATATAAATAGTATCTCTTCAGATGTTAGCAAAGATCAGCACTGCAGCCTTCTATTGAACAAAGATTAAGATATACAAAAGTCTTCAACCTTTTACAACCTGAAGTAAGCTGTGTGTACTATAAATGATAATATGGTGGCAAAAGGGAAATAAAGATTTAGATTTGAAATTTTACCCAAAGATATTTTTTTATTCTTCATAGAATAAAGATACTTATTTATTTATTTATTTTTACATTCAATCAATGATAATATAGTATGTAAGAGTCTTGTCTAAGGGTTAGAAACATGGTTTAGATCATTAGTCTACTATGCTTTTTATATATAATATTGAATCCTTTTTATATGTAATATTGAATGAATCTTGTTTCTTCATTTGTAAAATGTCACCCTAAAAACAAGTACATCATAGGACTTTTTTGAAGATTAAATATAACCACAAATATGAAGTCACAAAACCATATAATTTTAAAAAAATTTTTTCTGAATCTTTTCTAAAACAATTTTATGATTTTGGGTGAAAGATGTAAAATTTCTGGCTATCTCTATTCCCACCTAAAATAAAAGAGAATCAAATGGTCTTTTGTCTCTTCAACTTTAGAATTCTTTGTCCTTGTTTAGAAAAAGTTTCTTACAGAGTTAACTCTTAATTAAGTAACTAACTTATAAGCTAGTCAACACCCAGTTCCTGTAATTGTGTTGATAATGACCTCTGTAAGAGTTCTTATTTCCACAATAGTGGAGAGAAGATATATTACATTTGGATTTTACAGTCATTTATTTTGTTAAAAAAGTCATCAAAATATGAATAATTAATGATTTCAAAAGAAAATATAAGGATTTATGGTTTTTTCTACACAGAAAAAATAATAATAAAAAGACAGCTGCATGGGAACTGCCTGATCTATCAGACTAAATGCCACCGTGTAGCTAGAGTAGGGGCCATTTCTCCCTTTGGGGCAGGTATACTATCAATTCTTGAAGACTCTACAGTTATTTTATGTCTTTCACTCTCATTCTTTTCATCACTTCTTTGGCTCCTATGGCCATTTGAATGTTTTACTCCCATTCAGGAGCTTTTGAGAAGATACCTAAAAATCTTTTGATTCAAAAGTTCCAGACATCATATATATTTTTAAGGTATAATTTGTGGCAATAACATCAAAGTATTAACAAGTTCCAAAAGTTAAATTTGATTTCTAAAATAATAATAATAGGAAGCGCCCATATGCACATCTAGCCAGGTCCTCCCCTTTTGGGTCAGGGCAAACATTCGCCAGAGCCTAGCCTCTGGTGCAGGACCACTCCTTTGGACCAGTGCACTGGAGGAAAGTGCCCCAAACAAACAAGGACACTGTAATAACAGAACCTGTGGACAGCGAATTTGATGAAATGTCAGAGAAGGAGTTCAGAAGGTTCATAATTAAAATGATCTGTGAATTAAAGAATGACCTAACTGAGCAAATACAGGCAAATATTGATCACTCCAACAATGAGATAACAGCAAATACATGCAGCAAAATATTACTTTAAGAGAAAGATAGAGACCCTAAAAAACAAACAAACAAACAATCAAATAAACAAAAACAGTCAGAAATCCTTGAATTAAAGAATACAATAAATCCAACAAACAAACAAACAAAAAACTCAATAGAAATCATAACCAACAGACTAGATCACTTGGAAGAAAGAATGTCAGATAATAAAGTCAAAGTATACAATCTGAAAAATATAGTTGACCACACAGTGAAGAAAGTTAGAAACCATAAACAGAACATCCAAGAATTATGGGACAGCATCAAAAGACCAATCTAAGAGTTACTGGGATACAGGAAGGCACTGAGTTTCAAACCAAAGGAATGCACAATCTCTTAAATGAGATAATATCAGAAAATTCCCCAAGCATGAAGAACAAATTGGAAAACCAAATACAAGAGGCTTACAGGACACCAAATGTACAAAATTACAACAAATCTACAACAAGGCACATTATAATGAAAATGCCTAGCATACAGAATAAGGATAGAATCTTAAAAGCCACAAGAAAGAGAAATCAGATCACATATGGGGGGAGACCAATTTGTATTTCAGCAGATTTTTCAACCCAGACCCTTAAAACCAGGAGATCATGGAATAACATACCAAGCTCTGAAAGAAAATGGATGGCAACCAAGAATCTTATATCCAGCAAAACTAAGCTTTAGATTTGATGATGAAATAAAAACATTCCATGATAAACAAAAGTTAAAAGAATTTACAACTAGAAAGCTGGTACAACAGACTATAAAGAAAAAGTAGACCCTAATCTACATCATGTGGGATTAGGCCCCAACTTCCTTAATAAGCCTCCTGTGGCACAAGAATTAAAATCAAGAATCAATAAATGGGATGGACTCAGTACACATGGAAAAAATGCGAATTCATACCCCATTTGAATCAAATGTATGATATGTCAAGATCATTATATTGTCATGAGCAACAAATAAAAAAAGAAAAAAATTAAATAAGTATGAAATATATATATATATATATATAGTATCAAAATTAAGACACATTACAAGATGCTTCTGACTTTCCACGATTCAATAATAAAATAGCAAGTTTGGAAAAAAATAAAAATAAATAGGATGGACTCAAACTAAAAAGCTTCTTCTCAGCCAAAGAAACAATCTGTGAGGTGAACAGAAAGCCTACATCTTGGGAGCAAATATTTACCTCTCACACATCAGATAATCACTAGGGCATATAAAGAACTCAAAAAGCTAAACATCAAAAACAAAAACAAAAACAAATAACCCAATCAAGAAATGGACCACTGACCTGAAGAGACACTTCACAGAAGATGATGTACAATCAATCAACAAATACATGAAAAAATGTTCATCATCACTAGCAATTAGAGAAATGCAAATCAAACCCACTCTAAAGATTTCATATCCCTCCAGTCAGACTGGCATCTATTATGCATACAAAAACCAATAATTGTTGGCAAGGATGTGGGGAAAAAGGTACACTCATACACTGTTGGTAGGACTGAAAATTGGTGCAGACAATCTGGAAAGCAGTATGGAGATTTCTTGGAAAACTGGGAATGGAACCACCATTTGACCTAGCTATCCCTCTTCTTGGTCTATAGCCAAAGTACTTAAAAGCAGCATACTACAGGGACACAGCCATATCAATGTTTATAGCAGCACAATTCACAATAGCTAAACTGTGGAACCAAACTTGATGCGCTTCAGTTGATGAATGGATAAAGAAAATGTTGCATATATACACAATGGAATATTACTCAGCAATAAAAGAAAATAAAATCGTAGCATTTGCAGGTAAATGGATGGAGTTAGAGAAGACAATGCTAAGTGAAGTTAGCCAATCCTAAAAAAACGAAAGCTGAATGTTCTCTTTAATATAAGGAGGCTGATTCATAGTGGGATAGGGAGCAGAAGCATGGAAGGAATAGAGGAACTCTAGATAGGGCAGAGGAGAAGGGAAGGGGCATGGTAGAATGTGATAATCATTACTCTCCAAAGTACATGTATGAAGACATGAATTGGTGTCAAAATACTTTATATACAACCAGAAATGTGAAAAATTTTGCTCTATATGTGTAATAAGAATTGTAATGTATTCTGCTGTCATACGTAAATAAAAAAAATTACATTAAAAAAAGAAAATTCCATGAATGGAAATATTTATGAGAATATCTGGTTTTGTTAAGTGTTTAGAAAAACAATCTTACCTACATATGTCCTTTGCTCAGGAATTGTACTTTTGTCAAATTTTAGCTCCAAACTACTAAATTAAATCTATGCCTAGAAATTAATAATAATAATAATAATAATAATAATAATAATAATAAAAATAAAATAATTTTAAATGTAACTTGTTCTGCAACTTGATCTTTTAGGATAATTTCTCAAATTTTGTTTTGGACTTGAAATATTAGATGAGAGAACACTGACACCCAACAATTCAAACTTTTATTTGGAAAAGTTTCTTTAAACTGGCAGATAAATTTTTAAAAATTCTTTCAACTTGCAAATAAATATTTAATGTGAAAGAAAATAGCACGCATGCCAAATAGCTTTCATATTTCCACATATCCACAGATATAGCTTCTTCCCATTTACTTTTTAAAATTTTAGAAATAATGTTATATTTTCCTGTGCTTCCCCACTTATGGGACTTTCAATTTCCAGGAAATACTTTTAATCTCCCTTCACAAGTCAAATGGTTAGTGGTTAGTGCTTCCCTATGGAACAGTCTTAAAAAGTTTGTGTGCTTTTTGGTGTAAAGTATACCTAGCATGATGAATCAATCTATTGAAATGAGAAAGACAACTACTATACTCCTTTGAATAAATTCTTTTTTATGAAGTAACTTTCACCTTTTGAATAAACTCTATTGGAAGACCTTTAAATGATCACCACCACACCCCATCCCCACAAAAAATTAAGCAAACAAGAATAGCATATAGTTAATTCTAGTGGGCCACTCAGATAAGAGGGCATATGTAAAAGAAAATTATTCAGTTTCTTTCAAGTTATATCAATTTTTCCAAATTTATCAAAGATTATTTCATATTCACTCTTTCATTTCATTAAACTTCATTTCCATATTTATTTAGGAAATTATTCAAGAGCTGCAGTTACTGAGGAAGTAGTCAGGTATTTAGCAATCACCAGGAAGCTTTGCTGATTCATCTCCATATTGTAACACTATGGGATTTTCATACTCAACTAATTGCACTGCATGTTTGATGATTCAACCACCTATTCTACTGATACAGCTGCAGACTTTGAAGTTACAATTGCTGAGTTTTAGATTGCACTACAGGTCATGAAGCTTGATTTTCTGATTAGCTTGCCTGCTCTAATAATTTAGCATTAAATGTAGCACAATTTATTAATCATGCCTTAGTCATTATTGACAAATGGTGAATCTGTAACTCTAGAGTTTTCTCATTTACTGATTCAATTCCTTCACATTTAAACTTCAACTAATATAAATTTTAGAATGAATTTCAAGTGCAAAATTCATAAAATACCTGGTATCATGTACTTTATAAAGTGCCGCAGTCTGGCTGGGCACAAATGCAGCAGTCTGGCTGGGCACACAATCACGAGCCACCACACAGCTTGTAGATTCAAACAGCAACTCTTTATTCCCGAACTCACACCAGCCGTCTACAATCACGTTCTGGGGAAATCTACGTTCTCTGCCCAAATCCACTCTCACTGGGCTTCTGTCTCCCAAAAAATACTCTGAATCCCATGAGAACTCAAGGGGAACTCAGGCAGCAGGATACGCCCTATTCCCAGCAGGAATAATCTTAAACCTGGAACGCCCTAAACTGGAACGCCCTAAACCCAATTATCCTAAACCGAGAACACCCTAATCCGCCCTGGTCCTTGAGCAAGGTCACCTACATGTAATGTCACTGCAACATGGGGTACGCTGGCAAGGAAATTGTCATACCTACTTGGCTAATGGCTCCCACCAATAAAGTACATTTATCATTATAAAATATTAAAAGAAATTTAGTTAAATATTTGTAATATTTTAAACATCCTACTTTCTTACCTTAAAATATATTGCTATATTTTAACATGTTATATAATGAATCTATGGCAATGGAATATGTAATTCATACTTATATAAGTGCATGTGTATATGAAAATATACATGTATCAGCTATGTGCTGTGTAATTTTATACCAAAGTGTTTCTGAAAGATAAAATAAATCCCATTCATTCAATAATCATTGTCAATTTCATTTCACAAATTATTTCCCTCAGAGAATTGTTTAGCTAAAAGTTTCAGTTATGCAAGTTGAAAAAAATCTAGAGATCTCTTAGACAATATTTTCTTTATGGTTAACAATAAGGTGTGGGGTATTTAAACAGTTGATAAGAGGGTAGATGTAATGTTACTTTATCCCTACCTTTAACAAAAAAGTGACCTTATAGGTAAACATGAAGCATAAAACATCTCCTGATTAGAACAACACTACAGTAGAGAGTAACACTTTCTCTGAGGTAGGACCTTTGGGCATTTACCATGTACCAAAGATGCACAGATTGACAAGAGTTATAGTAAAGGAGCCTAAAAATCATGAGAAATACGTGTAAGTGTAAGTACTATGATGGGGTGCACACACAGTGCTTCACTAGTGAGGGTGTAATGCATGTTGAAAATGATTCTGTTTCCTTGAAAAGGAAAGTATTTTCATGGGTGAGAGGGCATAAATACAAAAAATAATTGGTAGTTACAAGACATCAGTGAAAATGGACTCTCCAAATAAACCAAATGACTTGTGAAAAATCAATCATTCTAAGGATCGTGGGAAATATGGGAACATATTTACTATAGGTAAAGAGTTTTCCTATTTTAAATTATTCATTGGCTCTTAAAGAACATGTTAAGTTCTACTTCTCAGTGATTGAAGATATTTTCCCACTGAAAAAATGCTTTCATATTATGAGATTATTTAATTGACTAGTAAATACTTAAAATATATTGAAAATATCATGCTTTACAATTTTTCAAAAAGCCTGTTTGTTTTATCTTCTGACTTTTAAACAAATTACGTGAAAAGGAAGCATAGTATTTTAATTTAAAAAATGGATAGTGAGGTAGGAGATTTATTCAATGACATAAACTTATTTAGTGACACAGATCTGACTATTACAAAAGATTACTATTACAAAAGTCTACAAAATGACACAGTAGAAACTGGAAAATTGAGGTAGATGGTTCCAGATTGTATTGTTAACTCTACTACTTTGTCCATTAACTTTTAGGGACTTTACTTTAACATCTCTAAGTTTGTCTTCTTATTTATGAAATGGAATTAGCTACTGACAGAATTAGAGGAAACCATATTTTTATTCAATTGGCATATTTTAGAGGCTCAGCATTTTAATCCTTTCCTGTTCATAGAAATTTATAGAAATACCAAATGAACTGTACCTTAAAAATGTATGAATATGTGGACCTTTATCTCCATTATATCAACATTAATGACAAAAGAATATGTTAATACTAATGAAGTCTTTTTTCAAATGTTATTCATTTTTATTTTAAAAACATCAGAATTTTATGATCTAGATGTGATGTGTCCCCCAAATCTCACACATGAGACAATGCAAAAAGGTTCAGAGGAGAAATGAATGGATTGTAAGACTCTTAACCCAATTAGTGAATTGGTTCCTTATGGGATTAACTGAAGTGGTAGGGTATGGCTAAAGAGGGTGAGAATTGGGGCATGGCTATGGGGTACATATTCTGTATCTCTCTTTCTCTACTTCCTGATCACCATGATGTGAGCTGCTTCTATCTGCCACACTCTCCCACTATAATGTTCTGTTTCACCTTGAGCCCTGAGGGAATGGAACTGGTCTTCTATGGACTAAGACCTCTGAAACCATAAGCCCTCAAATCAACCATTTCTCCTCTACAATTGTGTAGTGATTTCCTTTAGTCACAGTAGCAAAAAAGCTGACTAAAGCAGAAATTGGTACCCAGAAATGGGGACATTGCTGTGACTAAGGAGACCATGTGCATCAGAAGCTTTTTGAGCTTTTTGGAATTGATGGGAGGAATTTTGAGATGCTTAGCAGTGCAAACTGGAAATGCTTAAGATAGTTTAAGCAGAGCTTAATGGCTAATTCTGGTGGGAGCTCAGAAGATCAGAATGCCAAAAGGATTGTGGACAGTGAAGAGAGGGCTCCAGATGGTTCAGAAAAGGAGGACTCTATTGGAATTTGGAGTTGAGGCCATTCATGTTACATTCTGACTGAGAAGTGTCTGCATTTTGTCCAGAGTCCTGAGACTTTCTGTGAGGCTGATTTTAAAAGCAATGGACTTCTTAATCTGGTGGAATAAATTTCTATGTAGCATAGCATTCAGGTGGAGCATAAATATTGGTGGAAGCTTTTAGCCAAATTTATTGTGATAATCAACAGTGAAAAAGTTGACTAAAACACAGGTACTCATCAAAAAATAACTTGATTATCAAACCAAGTTTTATTTTTAAAGTGACCAATAATATCACTGAAAGATATAACACTATTCTTTCAAATTAATAACAAATTAATGAATAATGATAAGAAATTTAACTAAATTTTCATGAGTAGGTTAATTTCATGTCATAAGTTTTAAATATCTTTAATATAAGTAACCACTTAGACTTTTTTTCATATACATAACATCATATCCACTAGCACAATATTCAAGGCAATCAGTGTATATGCAAATTCAAATACTAATATATTCACTTCAATCAGTAAAGTATGCAGAAACTTAACAGTTGAAATATTCAGCTTAGGTAGTAAACAGTATGCAGCTGGATCTATAAAAATAAAATATAACCATGACATAAACAGAATTTACACAATATTTAAATCTCAAAACTACTGCCCATATTTTCATCAACTACATTATTTGATAAATATGTTAATCAGCATCAAATCATCACAATTAACAGTTTGTTGAGTGTTATTACTTTAAACTTCAGTGACACTTCTTATCAAATGAAGCAATATATATTTGTAAAATAAAAAAGACAGGTAAAAAGGAAAATAAAAGTGAGAAGTAAATACTAAGCAATGTTGAATTTCAGGATTATTTCTGCTCTTCGTGTACAATATTTTTGAGCACCAAACCTAATAGCAAATGCCTGAGAATAACTATCATAAAACAACTGTTGGTTTTTTATATCTCCTCTTCCCTGAGTAAAGCAGTGCAAATTTGGTTGTTCATATCTGGTATATAAAATAAAACAGTTAAAGCATTTTCAGAGTTCACAAGGTTTAAAACTAAATCATTTTATTTAACCCAAACTTATGAAAATTAGAAACCTAGAAAATGATGTTATACATGGTTATAAAAACTTAACCAACAATATGGTGTTGTAGGGGGAAAATCTTTCCACTTGGTATAGTTAGATAAGAAATTTATTAATTATTCTTTCTGTCTTTAATTAATTGAAAGAATTTATTTGCCTACTATTTGGTTTTTAAATATACATGCATATATTTTAGTTTGACTTTAAAATACCTATTACTTTGTGATAATTCATGTATTATCTACACATCAACTTTACTTTTCCCTACTTGGTTCTTTTTTTTTTTTTCCTACTTGGTTCTTATCTTAGCTATTTAAGCATTTAAGCATCATTTCCTCCTGAAAAACTTGATTGTGATTGATGCATATTGTGGATTGTCTATCACCACACACTTTCTCCACCCCCAAATTACTACTAATATGAAGATAGCAGGAAGCTTCAAAACATTATTTCATACTTTGTTTACAACCACAGTTGTGGCTATTGAGAAAAATGAGCTATTTATGTTCTGCCAATCAGATCCACTTTCATGAAAGCTAGATTTTTTATTGAGTAATGTGCTGAAAGTTGTAGGGAGTGAAAAGTCCATTGTTGTTATATGGATTATGGCAGATGCAAAGTTGTTTAGAAGCCAGGAGCTATGGTAATAGCTTCTTGATTTTTGAAGAGGAAAAATATTTGGAAGCACTATTTATGGTGTGCAAATTTAATATTTTGCCTGAGGTTGGCAAAGATTGCAACTCCTATGGTCAAGTCCAATGGGTGGTTCATGGATTTGTTCTTGGAGCCTCACACTGTTTTTTATTGATTAATCCTTTCAGATCTCCCTTGGAGTAAACTTCAACCATGAATTCCTTTCTATTTAAATGAACCAAAGTGAATTTGCTTTAGCTGAAATTTTTTGATACAGTGAGCAATTAATAGATATGAGTAGCATGGTACACAATTCTTGCTAACCAAACTGTGGCTCTGAATTAAAAATACTGATATTGGCTGGGAACTTTTGTAATGGCTCCAGCACATTAGCAGGAGATGCATGGCAAGGGATCAGGTATTGATGCTTATAAAATGTCTACACAGTAGGCAGTAGCAAAATAAATGGGCAAGTTGTTTCTTGCTACAGTAAGTTGGAAGTCAGACTTTTGGTTATGTTGTTGAGAAATGGAAGTAACAATTCATAATATTGTTTGTGTATAGGCTATTTCCTATAGCTTTCAAAAATACCCCAAAGTAAGAAATATTCCAAAGAAAGCAGAGGTATTCTTTTAAAAATGGAGAAGATGGAAAAGTACATAGCTGGGCCAGGGTTGTGGCTTAGCAGTAGAGCACTCGCCTGGCACATGCTGGGCTCTGGGCTTGATCCTCAGCACCACATAAAAATAAAATAAAGATATTTAAAAAAAAAGAAAAGAAAAGTACATAGCTAAAAAGTCCTCAGTCTTTCAACCTAAAATGTCGCACAGTTACGTGATTTAGAATATTCTAGATCTTAGAAAAAATTGCAGTCACACTCCAAGCTACTTAGGTAGTAATGAATAGTGGCTGCAGAACTCAACAAAATGGAAATTAAAGCTGTGATCACAGAATTTTATTTTGCATTGGGCATTTTTTCTAATTTTTGATTAAATTTTTTGCTGGAAGTCAATGAGATCTATCACTCAAACTAAATCAGATTACATACTATCTTTCCTCGGAGTTCTTATGAGAACTGCCCTTACTTGAAGAGATGAGTTGAGTAGGGTACTGAGATAACATCTAAAAAATTGAAGAATTCAACATGCAAGTATTTGATTGTGATAATCTTCATATGTAATTGACTTGAAGCTAACCAAATCTTTTTGTTCTTTTGAAGAAACAAACTAACTATATTAACAAAGAAAAATGAGATGGAGCCACCTGTAATCCCAGTTGCTGAGAAGGTTGAGGCAGGAAGAGTGTGAGTTCAAAGCCATTCTCAACAAAAGTGAGGAACTAAGCAACTCAGTGAGACCCTGTCTCTAAATAAAAATAGAAAATATGGCTGAGGATGTGGCTCAGTGGTTGAATGCCTCTGAATTCAATTCCTGATATGCCCCTGCCAAAAAAGAAAGTAAGATGGAGGTTGCACAACTCACAGAGACATCCTTATTTTTCCCAAAGATACAGCACTCGGAAGCATATACCTTCGAAGTCTATCTCAGATGTCTCTACAGAGGACAGTGGCCAGTCAAGAAAAATCTTCCCAGAAGGAATAAAAAATTAAAAAAGAACAGAAAACAGGGGGGATTCTCATAGACTTTTGTTTCTTTCTTTGTTTCTTAATTTCACCTTTATTCTTCCAAATAGGCATATATTTTCTTATAATTTCTAACTCACATTCCTTTGTAGAAGCCAACCAAATTATCTTTTTTTAATCTAGTTTGTTATATATGACAGCAGAATGCATTACAATTCATTTTACATATACAGAGCACAATTTTTCATATCTTTGGTTGTATATAATAAAGTATATTCACACCACTTTTGTCTTCATACATGTACTTAGGGTAAATATATCCATCTCATTTCATTGAATTTTTTTACTCCAACCGCCCTCCCTTACCCTCCCACCCCTTTGCCCTATCTAGAGTTCCTCTAATCCTCCCATGCTCCCCCTCCCAACCCCACTATGAATCAGCCTCCTTATATCAGAGAAAACATTTGGTATTTGGTTTTGGAATTCTCATAGATCCTAATCAGTAGCTTCTAGACAGTCTAAGTACCTGACTGTTGCCAGCTATCCTTTATCATTCCTAGAATCAGAAATGATTTTCCAGTTCTCTGTTTTCCAATAAAAGGTATATTTTTATTATTATAATTGTCCTTTTCTAACTAGCAAGAGAAGGAAAAGTAACCTAAATTTCAGTTTAGTAGCAGATGTTCTCTGGAGGAGATCTAGGAGACCAGCCTTCAGAAATACTGCCTCTTTCAGTTCTAGAGTGGTCTCAGTGTTATTTTGATTGTTTGTTTTCCTAGTTCTTCCCCCAACTGAGTTAGTTTTAACGTTTTATAGGCAAAAATAGAAAGATGCTTTCAAAAGTTTGAAAAGATCAAATCTTATTTCAAGTTCTTCAATTGAAGTGGCCATGTAACAATTCCTGTTTCATTATGGGTTCTATATATTCACAAACATATACATCCATACATACACAAACACACACACACACACACACACACATACACACACACAGAGGAATTCCCCAGTATTCCATTGAAAAGTTTAGAATAATTATGTGGGTAAAAAATCTCCGTTTTTAAAATTTCCTCCCAGCTAAAAACAAGAAACTACAGAGTGGGGTGTGAAACACACATTGACTTTTGTTGTTGTAGTTGTGGTGGTGGTGGTGGTTGTTTTGTTGTTATTGTTTTTTTTTTGTTTGTTTGTTTGTTTTTTGATTATTTTTATTTATTTATTTTTTTGGTGGGAAGTACTAGAAATTCAACCCTGGTGCACACAGTCCCTGAGCCAATTCCCAGCCTGTTTATTTTTTGTTTTAAAACAGGTTCTTGCTAAGTTGCTGAGGCTGGTCTTAAATTTGATATCCTCCTGCCTCAGCCTCCCACTCACTGGGATTACAAGCATGTGCTATTGCACCCAATTTAATGTGGACTTTCTCAGGCTCTCTCCCCTAACTAAATAGGTCCTTCAGTCCAGGTAGTGATTTTTCACTCTCTTGATATAATACATAAAAAATGTCACTACATGTACTTTTCAGAATCTCCCTACTCATTATGTAGCTATAAGTACTATGCAATGTTTGTTCAGCATTAACTTCCCCTTGATAAAGCAATATCAAGTTTTTAAAACTTCACAATATTTTTTTTCCCCTAGAGCTTACCTCTTGCAAGTTAAAATCTTTGAATTCTAGATAATCCTGTCTGTAATGGACTTAAATTCAACATTTTAAAATTCAAATAAAAAGTCTATTGCGTTTTTCCTATCCTGTGTTGCATTTTTATTTAAATGATTTTTTTTTCAGTTCATTGGAAAGACACAGTATTACTGGTCTGAATTATCCTGTAAGAAAAAATTTAATTAATATATCAAAAATATGTGATTCCACATTGAATTTCACCTATTTATATGTTACTTACATGTGCATATTCCACCTACAGACTCAAGTGACCCAGAAGAGAATTAAGCCTTCCTCATATCAATTTTAACTCTTTTTGTTATAAAGGTGCATGGAACAGAACACTAGAAAACAAGCAGCCACATAGAAAATTTTACTTTCTGTTAAAGGAGTTAATAAAACAGTCTAGTAGAGATAATATTGTTATAGGTACTTATTCTGTGCACCAAAAAGAGAAATCCACTGCTATCAGATTGTATAATTGCCAAACATAAATATAATATTTTTTTGTTTTAACCCCATTGTTGACTTCTAAACAAATGCAAAATTAAGTCCAAAATCCTTGGTCTACAAAGCAAGATTTTTCAAATAATAGTCCTAAGAAATAATTGTTGAATGTATATACCACTCTGCTGAATTGGATTCTCATTCAGTCTTACTAATTTTTTTTTCAATCCCTATTGATATCTTATTTTACTACCTGTTTCTAATCTTTTTCTGTGTTATTAAGTCAGTAACATTCCCCTTATATTTACAACTGCTCTATCAGTTTTTCCAAATGATGTACATGAGATTATATTGAATAAATCTTCACTTCTGTGATGGTTAATTTTATGGATCAAGCTGACTGGGTTAAGGGATACCCCATAGTAGGTCAAACATTGTTTTTTGTTGTGTTTGGGAAGGAATTTGGAGGATAGCAATAAGAATCATTGGATTGAGTAAAGAAGGTCTTCCCTTGCCAAGGCAAATGAACATGATCTAACCCATTGCAGGCTCCCCAAAACAGAACAATAGCAACAAAAAGAAGGTTGAATTCCCTCTCTCTTCTTGAGATAAGATGTCCATTATCTTCCCTCAGACATCAGAACTCTTCCATTCTCTGGACTCATATTCTACTCTAGATGCCAGGACACATACCAGCAGCCCTGCTCTCTTGGCCTTGAACTGAGAGTTACATTATCAGATCCTCTGGTTGTCAGACCATCATGTTACCAAAGCCATCTAGGAACAATATAAGAAAAAAGTGTCACAGGCAAGAATCCCTGATGAATATAGATTCAAATATCTTTAACTAACTACTAGGATACCAAGTTCAATAGTATGTTTAAAGGATCTTACACAATGATCCAGTGGGATTTATCCCTGGTACACAAGGTGGCCCAACATACACAAACAAATAGAACCCTAATAAAGAAAACAAGGATAAAAATCATATTGTTATCTCAATAGATGAAGAAAAACACTTGACAATGTCCAACATCTTTTGTAGTAAAAATTCTCAATAGATTAGCTATAGAAAAATGTAGTTCAGCATAATAAAAAATGATGCATAAAAAAACCACAGCTTATATCATACTCAATGGTGAAAAGTTGAGAGCTTTTCCTCAAAGGTCAAGAACAAGACAAGGATGCACACTTTTGCCACTTTTATTCAACATGATACTAGAAATCCTATCTAGTCAGAGTGAATAGATCAGAAATGACACAAACAAAAAGTAAACTTTATTTGTAGATAGTGTGATCTTAAATACAGAAATTCTAAAGATTCTAACAAAATCTCATAAAACTAATAAATGAATCAGTGAACTTGCAGGATCTAAATCAATATTTAAATATCAGTTACCCAGTCACTTCAGACTCTGTAAAATTCTGTGACCTTGTATATTTTAATTCCATTCCATGCTTTTTTTTAGTTTATCTAAAGAGCTTATATTTTATAAATTTCTGTCTAAAATATTACCTATATCCTAACTTCTAACCTTGGCTTCTGTAGCTCTTCCTATTATTTTATCTACATCATACATCATTCATATACCCTATACATTCTTTTGCATAATAACTTGTGTTATATTTTTTTAATAGACTTATTTTACTATACTATGTTATATAGATTCATGATTATACACTGATATTATAACATGGGATTCAAGTACTGGAATTTTCTGGAAATAATTATAGCAATTGATATAATCATTTAGAGTGTATAATGCCCCAGGAAATGTGCCTGTTTTAACTCATAGTCCTGTTACACATAATTTATGAGATAAGAAAAGGTTAAGTGAATCATGTAAGCTCCTTCAATGAATGAGTGGTATTATCAGAATGTGTACTTAGGCTCCAGAGTTTGTGAGCTCCTCCTAATTTATAATCAAAGTGATTATTGAACAGCTAACTGAAATACGTTAATATTCTTGGTTTGGTGCAAGAGTTACTGGTTTTACCTTTTTCTTAACAAATACTCAAACAGCAGTAAAAGGACAGAAGTTTTTGATTTATAGTGATAATCTAGTTTCTATAGATAACTTAGTATTCAGTAAAAGTGTTCTTTCACATCCACCATTGTTAAGTACTTGCTAGCAGCAGATTACTTCAATAACCACTTTACATAGACTATCTCTTTTTATTCTTTTAGCAACCTTCATGATAGATATCATTCTCTTCTTATTTTTCAGAGAGGGAACATTTTTTTTCCTTCTGTGACCAATATACCTGGCAAGATTAACTAGAGGAGGAGAAGTTTATTTAGGGGATCATGGTTTCAGAGGTCTCAGTCCATAGATGGCTGACTCTGTTCCCTGGAGCTCAAGGTGAGGTAGCACATTATGGTGGAAAGTGTGGCAAAGGAAAGCAGCACAGGAATCACATGAGGAAGCAGCGAGAGACCAAACTCAGCTCACAAAATGTGTACCCCTAAGGAATGTCCCCAATGTCCCACTGGAGGAATGTCCCACTTCCTCCAGCCACATCCTCCCAGCCACAGTCACACTCAGTTAATCCCTATCAGGGGATTAGCACTAATTGACTTAAGGGTCTCATAACCCAATCATTGTACCTCTAACCCTTCTTGCATTGTCTCACACATAAGCTTTTGAGGGACACCGTATATCGTATATCTAACCATAACAGGACTCTTAGATTAGAAGTTAATAGTCCTATTTCACGTACATAGTAATAGTCCAATTAAAAGTTAAGTAATAGTTCAATGTCACATACATAGTAAGTTTTAGAAGCAAGGTTTCATCATCATTCTATCAGTTTCTGAAATTCTTACTGTGGTTCATATGGTCAACTAAGAAAATTCATGCAAAAATCTGAATTAAGCAGTAATGTCAAAAATATGACATCATTATGATTCTTATTTTAAATTTCTTGCTATGTATTTTCCTTTAAAATAAATTTTATAGTCTCCTTCCTAAATGAAAATGATGACTGAGTTACATTAAATTAAATACCTAGATTTTTAATTATAAACTCTTATTTTACATGCTGTCAATAATGTTAAATATTTGTCATGGAAAAATTTACATCTCATTTTTAAATAAATAATTTTATTCTTCCTATGTAAAAACTATTAAAATGTAGTACGAATCCCAAAACAAACAGAAGAATATCACTAAACATCTATTAGCATGGACCAAATCCAGAAAAACACTGATATCCAATGCTGGGGAATATGTAGAACCACAGGAACTCACTCATTGCTGAAAGAAAAGCAAGTGATACATATAATTTAGATGACAATTTGACAGATTCTGAAAAATATTGAACGAACTCTTCCCACATGACTATGAAATCACATTTCCTGGTAATTACATGAAGTATTTGAAAACTTTCATCCCCATGAAAACTTGCACAGAGATGTTTCTAGCAGCTTCATTAAAAATTTGTAAAACCTAGAAGGAGTCAAGATGCTCTTCATTAGGTAAAAGGGTCAAAACACTGATGTATATCCAGGTAATAGAATATTATTCAGTACTAACAAGAAATGAGCTAGCAAGCCATGAAAAGATGTGAAAGGAATTTAAATGTATGTTACTAAGCTAGAAAGGCTAATTTGAGAAGGCAACCTACTATATGATTTCAATTATATAACACTTTGGAAAAACAAAATTGTGGAGACAATAAAATAAACAGGGGTGTAAAATGTTGGGGGGGATGAATGAGGAAGCAGAGGACAGAGGAATTTTAAGGCATTCAAAATAATTAGTATGATAGTAGAATGGCAAATACATGATCTTATTTATTTGTCCATACACATAAATTGTTCAACACAAAGAGTAATCTCTAATATAAATTATGGGCTTTGGGTCATAAAGATGTGTCAAGGTGAACTTATCAATTTTAACAAATATTGCTCTCTCTTGAGGATGCTAACATTGGGATAAGTTATGCTTGTGTGGTGGCATTGGGCATATGGGAAGTCTGAATCTTCTGCACAATTTTGTTGTGCACAAAAACTGATATATAAGTTGAAGTCTAGTTTTTGTATGTGTGAAACCTCAAGGAAAAAATATTACTTGAAAAAAATGCAGTTTGAGAGAGTGAGCCCTGCTTGCACTTTTTTTTTTCTGTTAACTATATTACTTTGAAATATTATTTTAAAACTCTGAACGACTTATTAAACCGAACACATACAATTTCAGTTTCTATTTTCAGACTTAGATACCCCTCAACTGCTGTCATCATGCTGTTAATTGAATGTTTGTGTGAAGATGATAGCATTTTCAACAGCAAGAGCAAAAACATTGTTCTCAACTCTTTGAATTTTGGTCTCTTCTTTTTTGGGGTATATCTGAAGCTGGTTATAACTATTTTTCTCAGTGTCTATTAATCTTGGCTTTTAACTTCCTATCTGGCAAATATACTGTGATGTGTCACTGCTGTCACTCTTCTTTAATATGTTTTTCTTCAATAACTTCAAACAGTGTAGCAGTCTCCCTAGCATCATGAATAAGAGAATATTTTTAAATATGGTTATAAAGAAAAATGAACTTATAAAATTAACTCTGCAGAATGCAGTTTTCTTGATATATATTTATCATTTCAAAAAGCTGATATCATGCTAAGAAACGACTAGGGTGTGAGAGTCAAATCTGTAAGAAATGAGAAGACTCAAATAAAATAATCTGATAGAAGATTCTGAAAACATTGTAGATTAGGAAGTACCATGAATACTTCTTCCCACCTAGACAACAATTTTCCTGGCAGTATCTGTCTAATGTAACTATCTTGGAACTCTATAGTTAATTGAAGGCTTACTACTTCAGGGACATGCTTGGAAATAAACTGAGGTTAATTTTGGGAAATTTTAGCTCTTAGGTGTGAAACAACTATGGATTGCTCACTACAACTGGAGATTGGAAACCTTGAATATAATTCTGAATACGAGCCTAGGCTTTGTGCTGTCCTGAGTTCAATCCCTGCATGGCAAAATAAATAAATAAATATATTTTAAAAAGCAAGTAACCCCACATACCAAGAAAATTACAGTCACTATACATGCACACATGCTATATATATTTATATGCATATATACTTGAGGAAGAAGAAGAATCTGATTTCCATGTTTATCACACTTTCTAGTTTTAAACCAAAAAAAAAAAAAAAAAAAAAAAAAAAAAAAAAAAAAAAA
>NW_025999943.1:2103684-2128137 GCF_001458135.2 Marmota marmota marmota | reverse complement strand
AAAAAAAAAAAAAAAAAAAAAAAAAAAAAAAAAAAAGAAAGAAAGAAAGAAAAAAAAGTTACAAAGCATACAGGAAAAAAAATATGGTTCATTTAAAATAAGTAAATAAACCAGTGGAAACTTTCCATGATAAGACTTAATATTAGACCTAAAGGACAACATTTTTGTTTGTTTTTTTGTTTTTTGGTACCAGGGATTGAATCTAGGAATGCTTAACTATGGAGCAACATCCCAGCCCTTTTTATATTTTATTTAAGACAGAGTATTGCCAAATTTCTTAGGGCCTCACTAAATTGCTGGAGATTGCTTTGAACTTATGATTCTCTTGCCTTAGTCTACCAAGCTGCTGGGATTTCAGATGTGTGCCAAAAGGACAACAATTTTAAGACAATAGTCTCTAAGATATTCAAAGATATATACAAAGGAGGAGGATAGCTGGGTAATCCTAAAATCAGTATATTTCAGGGATGCAGCCACAGAAATACTTAAAAGCTTAAAAGCAATGAAACTCACAATAGCCAAGATTTGAAGCCAGCCTAAGTGCCCATCAGCAGATGAATAGATTAAGAAAAAGTCATGTATATACACAATGGAGTACTACTCAGCTATGAAGGAGAATAAAATTATAAGATTTGCTGGTAAATGAATGGAACTGGAAAACATCATGCTAAGTGAAATAAGACACACTTAGAAAGTCAAAAGTCAAATGCGTTATGTCATATACAGAAGCTAGACCAAAATAAACAGAAAAAGAAAACAAGGGGGAGCTAATTACATGAAAACAGAAGAAAACTGTGGCATAGAGGAAGGGAATTATGGAGAGAGAGGAAGAATGGGTAAAGGTAGGAACAATAAAATCTGATCAAATTTTATATATACATATATGAATATGTCACATGAATTTCACCTTTATGTATATCCATAATGCACTAATTGGGAAAAAACTATAAATAAATAGAAGAAAGATCAGTAGGGTAGAGGAAAGGAAACAGGGACATGGAGGAGGGGAGGGCACATGGAAATACTGGGGAGTAAATTGTAGCAAATTATATTTCATGTTGTATATTTATATTTATATGTATATTTATATGTATATTTTATGATTATGTCAAATGAATCCCAATACTATCTATATTTACAATGAATTAATAATAAAATATCTACAATGAACTAATAAAACAAATACTCAAAGAACATGACTTGTAAAAATAAAAGAAAGTAAGGTATAGACAAAACCAAACACAACTCTTAAGCAAATATGGAATGTTTTCCAGAATTGACAGTCTGTTATTTTAAATCTCAATACATTTAAAAAGACAGATATCATACAAATTATCTTCTACAAGAGTATAAAGTTAGAAATCAATAATTAAAGTGCTGGAAAATAAACAAGGTTTTCTAAACAAACAACATACTCTTCATGAACAAATAAATGAAATAATTAATTACAAGGGAATTTTAAAAAAATAGTAAAACAGAAAGAAAAGAAAACACATGTACCAAAATTTGAGTGACAAGAAAGCAGCTTTATAAGGGAAATTTTATGGTTATAAATACTTATGTTAAAAAAGAATAGAGATATAAAGTTAGCAAACAAATTAAAATGCAAGGATCTAGAAAAAATAAAAACTGACTAAACCAAATGGATATATTACTGATAAGAACACAGATGAATATAATAGATGATATAAAAATAGAGAAAATCATTGAAATCACAAGCTGTTTTTTTTTTTCTTTTTTTTTAATATCAACAAGTTGACAAATTTTAAGTTAGTTGAAGTTAGGGAACAAGTGAGAACATCCAAATTAAACAAATCAGGAAAAAAAATGACATTGTTACCAATTCTACATAACTAAAATAGATAAAAGAGAATATTGTAAACAATTGTAAAAAATTAAAGTAATCGTGAACACTTAAAATCAAGAAATTTAGAGACAAACAACTTATGAGAAACATAAACCCTACTAAAATTAATTTTTTAAAAATATTAATAAACTTATAACAAGTAAGGAGATTGAATTCATAATCAAAAATCTCCCAACAAAATCTATGGTCCTAATGACTTCTATTGAATTCTATTAGTTATTTAAAGAACTAACATCAATCCTACTTAAGCTTTTCCAAAAACCTGACCAAGTGGGAACCTTCAATAACTAATTCTACACATCCAATAAAAAAAAAATGTGAGGGAATAAGTCTGAAAATTGCTTATGTGTGTCTCATAAATTTTGTTATGTAATGGTATGTTTATAAGCTTTAATATGCATAAATAATTATATTGATAGAAAATACCCAGGAAAATACTAGTTAACTGCATTCAGCTGAATTGGATCCCATGCCCAAGTGGGTTTTATTCTCCCATCACAGGAAAAATGCAGAAGAAAAACAAAATGAGATACAATATCCTAACCATTTTACTACTAAGTCAATCTCCTTAGTTGTTAGAGGTCTATTCAGATTTTCTAGTTATTTGTATTTCAGTTTTGGTAGGTTTTGTGGGGTTTATTCCTCTAATGTAAGAATGGCTTGACTTGCAAAAAATGATCAATGTAATGTATGACATTAATAGAATGAAAGACAGAAGCTACATTATCATTTTTAATTGATGAAAAAAGAAAGCACTGGACAAGTTTCAAAACCCTTTTGTAAGACAATCATAAAACAAGTTAGCAACTAACGAAAATTACCTCAACATAATAAAAGACAGTAATAAAATCCCACAGCAAACATCATAATTGATGGTCAAACACTAAATTTTTTCCTCTCAGATCAGAAGCACAAAAGCTTGCCTGCTTTTGCCAATTTTGTTTATTATAGTACTGCAAGATCTAGCCAGAAAAATCAGTCAAGAAAAAGTAACAAAAGCTGTACATATTGGAAATAAAGTCATAAAATTACCTCTGTTTCCATATGAAGAGATTTTATATGCAGAATACTCTAAAATTTTACCAAATAACTTCTAGAACTAATAAATTAATCCAGCAAAGCAGCCAAATAGAAAGTAGCAGGATACACAACAAGATATACTAACAATGATCAATCTGAAAGACAAATCAAGAAACCAGTCTCATTTACAACAAAGTCAAAAAGAAGATAATAGAACTTAACCAAGGACATGAAAGCATTGTACAATGAAGATTACACAACAGGCAAATAAATGGAAGGTACCTTATGCTGGTGGATTAAAGACTTAACACTGTTAAAATCCATACCACCCAAAGCAATCTACAGATTTCGGGTAAGATTCATTAAAATTCAAGAGACAATTGTTTTAAAAGAGACATACCCACTTTTCTCATCCTTTAGAACTCTGCTCAAAGGTACCTTCCTCAGAGAGAGGCATTTCTTGACCAAATTCTAGACAGAATATCTTCATTTTTCAAAAAAAAAAAAAAAAAACTGAGGTTCAAAGAGATTGAGAAATTGCCAAATGTTTATATAAATACTGTTTCCAGAATTAAAATTATGATTCCACTCCAAATTCCATATCTTTGACTGTTGTTTTACATGGAAACCTTAATGAACTCCAATTAGCAGAACCAATCTTGAACGGAGAAATAATGTATTATAATTGAAAACTTAAACAGAGTTACATAATCAAAACTCAATGATCCTATCATAAAGACAGACATATAGACCAATAAAAGAGGTTGACATACCAGAAAATTCTCACATTAGTGGTCAAATTATTTCAGACCAAGAAACCAAAACAATAATGGGAGAAAGGCCTATCTTTTAACAAATGGTACTGAAAATTGAATATCTATGCACAAAATAATGAAGTTGGACTGAACTTAGTATTATATTCAAAAATTAGCCCATAACTTATCAAACACTGAGCTGTAAGAGATAAAAAATATAAAATTATAAGATAATACAGAAAACACTCATGACAGTGGATTTAGCAATAATTTCTTGAATATGATACCAAAGGTGCAAAAACAATTAGAAAAAAATAGACAAATGAGACTTCATGAAAATTCAAACTTGTGTGCATCAGATAACATTACCACTGGATAAATAGGCACACCTTTAAATGAGAGAAAGTATTCATGTTTTAATAAATCATAAACCATACACAGGGATTTAAATAATGATGGTGGAAAGAGACCTTCATCATTATACAAAATACATGTATGAAAATGTGAATTGGGTGTCACTATACCTTATACACAAACAGAGATATGATAAATTGTGGTATAAAGGTATATTAAGAATTGTAATGCAAAAAAATAAGAGAGCTCATGTATAATGGCATAATTAGGTGTGAACATACTTTTACAAAAAATTGTGCTTTGAATGGATAATTATGATTGTAATGCATTCCACTATTGTCATGTATGTAAGAAATAAAAAAAGAAAATAGCTAAAATTCAGCAAACAGCAAAATAACCCAATTCAAAAAATTAAGTAGAAATTTCTTCAAAGAAGGCATACAAAAGGCCAATAGGAATACAAAAACAAACAAACAAACAAACAAACAAAAAAAACACCACCCATCCTGGACAAATGTCCATGAGAACCAAATTGAGATACAATGTCATAACCATTAAGATGCAATTATATATATACCAAGTGTTGGTTAGGATATGGAGAAATTCAAATACCTATGCACTGTTGGTGGAAGTGCAAAATGGTACATCCACTATAATAAAGGTTATGGCAGTTTTTTAAAAAAATGAAAAATAAAGTTGTCATGTGATCCAGCAAATCCACTCTGGGCATATTCCCAAAGTAATTGAAAACAGGATCTATAAGAGATATCAATTCATCTGTTTATAGCAGCATCATTTACAACAGCAAACATGTGAAAATCACCTATGCACTCATTAAAGGCACTGATGAATGGTTAAACAATTTTGGAAGAGACATATAATGGTAACTAAAAAAGGAAGACAATTATGACATATGATACAACATAGATAATGCTTGAGGACTTTGTACTAAGTAAAGGAAATTTTTCACACACACACACACACACACACACATTTGTAACATTCCATAATTTGAAATATATCCAGTGGTCAAAATCATGAAAACAGAAAAGAATGGTTTTCAGTACAAGGACAAAAGGCAACTGGGAGTAAGGAGTTTTACTTTTGCAGGATGAAAACTGTTCTTAAGATTGATAGTGGTGATACTTGAACAGCAATACAGATCAACAAATCCCAATGAAGAGTGGGCTTAAATATAGTTAGGATGGCAAATTTGATGATGTGTATTTTACCATAGCAAAATGTTAAAAAAAATATTAGATGGGGTAAGAAACATAATGTTAAAGGAGAAATATTGATACTTTATCCACATAGCTCTGTTGCATATATTGAAATAGTAGAAAGTATTTTTTTTTACCCATTACCAATATCAAGTCCTATTTTTGCTAGGTTTCCAATGGGGAGGGTTATAGATAATTAGGTCACATACTGAGGATATTCTGCCTGACAGGAGTGTTTTTGTACACCTCAGTCTTTGTGTCATGAAGTATTGGTTTGATGAGATAATTAAGTTAATAATATCAAAAACTTTTTTTGTTGTTGTTCTGAGGGGCAGGATTCTGGGTTACTAAGGTCAATCACATAGGCGCTTGATGCCTATATATCTGAAACTCATCCCTGCCTCACATGACATAAATAAATAAATAAATAAATAACATCCTGAACAACAAGGCTCAAATTCAATTCAGGTATGCTTATATAGTTGGAATTACCTGATCCATTTTGTCACTTGTGATTGCTGGGAATGTTGGTGTATGTGACTCTTTTGGCAGAGGACACCTGGAAACTTGTAGCTAGTTTCTCTTGGACTGTGCCCCATGAACACTTGTATTTTTTTTGCTGTGATAACTATAACTGATGCCAACAGCATTTTTAAGTCCTATAATTTCAGGTAATTTGTCAAGCTTAAGGGGGTTCTTAATGATTCCCAGTATAGCAGAATTTGTATATTGATGGATATTTAAAGTCACTATTAAAATAGCATAAGCTTCCCCACTCTATTTTAAATGGAAACTTCATACTCACACAATTGTTTTCTCCTCTCTGAAACTTTGTTTTTTTCCCTCCCCCTTTTAAAATATGCCATATAGTAAATCAATGTAGGCAAGTTTGAGTATCTCAGTAGCTTTCTCAATGTAGCAGGGTAGGTGAATTAATTTGCACCTTCATTCCCCCCAGCATGTATTTTCTTTGACAGACGTACCATTTGTGTTTACCTGTTTACCTTTTGGGTTTGTGCATAGAGAAAGTCATTCCTTAAGTTTAAAACATAATCATATTTGCCAATCAGGGTTTTATCAGAGCTGGGCACTGGATGATAAAGGGTTCTAGGGAAGGGTCATAGTTCTTCCATTCCACAATTTTCTTTCATATCTATACCTCATATGTCACTCCAAAAGAGAAAGAGTGATTTGCAGGGGTATATATTGTCCTGAATTTCCTGAAAGCTGTATCTTCAAATAATATCAAATTCTAAATAATTTTCTAAATTACAAAGTTTTAAGAAATGTCTTAAATCCCTGTGAAGTGGAAGAATACTGCAAATTAGTGCTAATTAATTGCAATAGATATGTCAAAGTGGGAAAGTACTCAGTAATTTCTTTTTGTTAATTATTGGTCATGGGAACCAGGGAGTCAGGTGATCATGATCTTCTTTCCTCCTCAGCTATGACTCCCTGTGTCATTAGACAATTAACCTTTTGCACTTCAATTTTTCCCTCTGCTTTATGATAATGTTGACTTCATAGGAAAGCTATGACAAATAGTGCCATATTTTATGAAAATTATCTCTATTTGTTGGCTATAATTGTAAAGACAAATGTCTTCCTTAAAAGAGACAGGTAGGAAAACCTAAAAGCAATATGATATCTGTACAATATGATATCTGTACAGTCAGGGCCAAGCTAATTGGCTAAGGCTGGCTTTGAAGTTACAATCCTCCTGCCTCAGCCTCCTGTGATGAGGAGGATCATGCTGGGATTACAGGCATGCACCACCATGCTTGGCATGCTCACATTTGTAAACAGCAAATATTGTTCTTGAGTGGCAGTAGAATTGTGTGTTTCTTTTGCAACCATATTTTGCTATACCTAGTATATACTTATCTCAAAGAAATGATCAACACAATGTTAATTTTATCTTTCTAGTAGTAAGAAATTATTTGTAGGAAAGTAAAATGTCACAATTTCTGCACACTGAAGATTACTTCCTATAAATTTTAATGCACAATAGTGTCACCATAGCATCTCCTAAATTAATAAAACTCAGTCAACTATTTGACTATATTTGGAAAATTTATAGTCAGCTCATCATTAGTCCCTTTGTTGTTATTTTTATTAATTAATTGAGATATTCAGGGAATTTGCTTAATTTACTAATTTTTACATGTATGAAAAATTATTAAAATTCATGAAATAAAAATTTCATAATATTAATAAGCCTGATTTACCCAATTTGTTCCATCAACCCAAATGTGGAACACTTACAAAAACTTAAATATTATATATAATATATAACATAATCCTATAATATGTAAAAAATTCTATGTAACTTATTAAAGTAACATAATAAAATGTAGCATATAATATAAAATATTAGTGAGGGGCTGGAGTTGCAACTCAGTGGCAGAATGCTTGCCTAGTACATGTGAAGCCCTGGGTTCGATCCTCAGCACCACATATAAATAAATAAAATAAAGGTATTGTGTCCAACTACAACTAAAAAGTTTTTCTTTAAATATTAGTGAATGGTAATTAATATAACATAAGCTCTAGATTATGTTTTTCAACATATTTTAATGCACCTGTGTTTATTTTATTGAAATAGTCACACAATTGAAAATTTGGGTTAACTACTGAATTTTGATACTGGAGATGATAATTTCTGACCCAGCAACAAAAGATATGAATCTAGATCAAATGAATGTGAATACATAGACAAAGTTTTATTGGTATTTCTGCTTGAGTAAGAAGGAAGATATAGTTCTGAATCTTGCACTAAGATGAACAGATTTTATGTCATCTGCAGGGTAGGTAGGGACCAAGCTTCTTGATGTTATTACATGTAGAGGTGGGCTTTAGTTGAAACTGTGCTGTTATTTATCATGTGTCTTCATGCAATACATATTTCATTACCATCTTAAGTCTCCACCTCATGTTGTGATTGTTTACTATGCCAATAAAGGTAATGGTACATTACTTTAGGGACTATTTTGTGCATGCATTTTCCTTCACCACCTGGAATTTGCTCTTTGTCACCTTGGAATTTTTTTAAAATTTTTAGAATAGGACAGATAATTGCCCTGCTTTTCTGGGTTTGATTGTAATGATCCTGTTTTTTTTTTTTTTTTTTTGTCTCTATCTTCCTGGTATGTCTGATGACCATAGAGTCTTAAAAGCTGAGCTGACTGCCAAACCTACTGTATCTTCGTGTGTCATTTTAATTTTATAGCCTTGAGTATGCATCTACTTTTTAATTTTTTGGGATGCCTGTTTACCCTAGAAGACTAAGAGCTATCTTGGCTGTCTCACTTTTAAAACATAAAAGATATTAAATTATCTTAGCTAAATCTACCAAAGTCAAAAAGTTTTTTTATGAAAGAACTACTTCTGCACACAGGATGAAGTTATATACTCAAGCAAAGTGGACATCTTATAATTATTTAACTAAGGTAAACAAATCACATTAATCTACTCTTAATTGACTGATTTTTACTTCATATGCTTGCTTTAGCTTCAATTATTTAGCTGGTTTAAATCTGGCCAACTTCCTTTGTGATTATCATCATCAACATAGCAATAGCTGTAGCAATAATGAAATCTATTTTATACTTAGTATTAAAACGTACTTTCTTAACAACAGTGACTCAGAAGTACCTATTCAAAGTTTACAGCTGAAAGACATGAGGCTTAGAGAATACAACCAGAGATAGAAATTGACTTCTTCATCCAAATCACTCAATCTCAGAGCTATTGCTATAAACCACCCCATGCTCTTCATGTTTTTATTTATTTACTTATTTATGCAAAATTTTATGCCTTAGTTCATTCATTTTGAACTTGCTTTTGTGACAATGATATTAAAATAAAAAATGTTCAATGTATTCTTATTCTAAAGTCATGATCTGTAAGCATTTTAGAAGACACTAGTCCCACAATTCAAATTTGTTGCTTTTACACTCTTTATTTTTTATGCCTCAAGAAGAATGTGTTTCCAATGCTGATCAAGAGCCAAATTTAGTTGTTTGTAAAATTGTTAATTATGCCTTCTATTTATTATGTGTTTCATTTTCTTCAGCAATGTAATAAAATTAAAATAATAAATATTAATAATCAAGTGTTTAGTATGTGTAGGCACTGTTATTTGTAGTAATTTATTTAATCCTATTAATAGACCAATTGTAAGTAATATTATTTGCCCTGTTTCACAGATGAAAATAGTTAAGTATGAAGAAAATCAATACCTAGGGTTACTTAGATAATGAAAAAAAGAAGAAAGTTCTAAATTTAATACAAATGACATTAATATTCCTCTTATTAGGGTTCATGAGGATAAATATACTTAGAGAAGGCAACATAGACACCAGAAATAGAATAGGGAATTTGCTTAATTTACTAATTTTTAAATGTATGAAAATTTGGGTTAACTACTTAATTTTGAAATTAAAATATTCTTGAAAATATTCTATTTGAAATTAAAAACAAAATACAAAAACCAAAAAAACACAATAACAGCATATACCTCCTATAGATTTAGAGAAACATCTTATTTTCTCTTACAAAAGTGTTTATTTTTCATTTGTATCTACCTTTATTATAAGTTGATGATTAATCCATTATGCCTCAAGTTTTCAATTCTGCAAATATTTCAATCAAATTGACACAGGTGCATTAAAATAGTCTGTAAATCATTATTTAGAGCTTTTATGTTATTATGTGAGTTCATTTATTTTATATTATAGAGCACAACTTTTGTAGGTGTTTCACCTCTGGGATGATGGGACAAAATTTAATATCAAATAATTCACCTAAAAGTTACTTAATAAAATTTATTTTCATGAAAGACATTCCATGTAAGAAGAAAATTTTCAAAATAATTTATTATAGAGAATTTTTTCTAAATTGAAAAAAATATATGAATGATAATCAAGATCTTCAAACAAAGCATCTGGGACATTTTTTAGTTTCTTGAATTATTTCTAAAATTTTAATTGCAGCTTTCAGTTTAGCACTGTGTTTATGAACATCCATTTTCTTAGCCTTCATGTAATTCTGCAATTTTATAATGGACATATTAAAATTTAATATTTAAATTTGGGAATAATGGAAGTAATTATCTCACATTGACAATGGATTTATCAAATGTGTTTCCTCTGTGTACTTCATTTGGTACCAATGAAGAACAGAAGGAGAAGCTAAGCAATAAAAATATTTCAAATAATTTCACATATTCCAATTTAGTACTTACTATCCATAGCTGTTGTGATTTAAATTTTTGATTTCATTTGCATGATAAAGAAAGCTGAAGACATACTTAACAGTTCTTTTGTATTCTAATGATTTTTCCTCTATCTAGATTTTTAACAAAAAATAATTACTAATTGAATGCTCCAAAACTTCTTTATAATGACGCTGATAGTAGTAGGAAAAGAAAGGGCTCACTACTGACATTTACAACTAAAGCAGTCATGATTTACTAGAGAATTATTCAAATATTCCATAGATACAACAGGATTTCAGAGTTAAGCAAGACATTTATGATTTCTTGTTTTATTCAAAATAAATTATATGAAAAAGAAGCAATTAAATGTGATCAATTTTGATAAATGATTTATCAAATAAAACAATTTATTTCAAGTAGTAAGGAAGGGAAAATGCTTAGCTCAGAGTCTCTGATGTGTTGATTTATGTGCCACAGAATCACAAAAAAAATATACATTAACTCTTGAATAAGCCTACTTAAATATGTATTCAGAGACTACAATGCACACATTGGTTATTTCATTCACACATTCATTCAAAAGCATTTGAGTCTCTAAAATGTCAACTCCTACAGTAGGTGCTGAACCATATAGTGAACAAAACTAGCATTTTCTGTGTTCCCTTTTAGGAGATAATGAAGAGGTAAGTGCACACAGTTAAATGTAAATCTACAACTCTAAGTTCTGTTAGTGGGCATATACTTAGTGAAAGTCTTAGAGCTACTGATAAAGTATTCCTTGAAAAAGTGACATTTAAAACTGGGAGATTTAATTAAATAAAGAAAAAGCAGAAGAGTGTTCTCATCAGAGTTAACACATGAATGTACAGCGGTAGAGGTACAATGACATGTTGGAAAACCTGTAAAGCATACTTAAATGAGACTGGTGAGAAAGATAAGGGGGAAAAGATAATGAGTCCTAAAAGTCAAGTTAAGGAATGAGGACTGTATACTATGAAAAACAATAAACCCTTAAAGGGGTTGAGATTTTTGACAATACTAGATTTACATTTTAGAACCTAACTTGGACCATCCAATGCAGACGGTTTGTACAAAATAAATATAGATGTTGATGTGCCCATCAATTGATACTAGTCAGATGAGGTAATGATTAGGGCCAAAATTCTGACTAAAATGTTAGTGCAGAGAAAGGATATTAGAATTACTACAAAAGTAAATTAGTAAGAAGTGCTTGTTACCATATATGAGACAAAACACAAAGATGATCTCAAGGTGTTTAGACTGAGAAAAAGACAGATGATGATGCCTTTCACTAGAAGAAACTATGCCAAGGGAGGACCATGAAGGTGAGAAGGGTAAAATCATGAGCCAATTATGTTTATTTAATTTAGATATGAATAGATATGAGAGATTATTAATGAGATCTGAAGCTGATACACTCTATAAACTATGATGATGATTAATACACTAATAAAATAATGTACTAATAAATTATTCAACTTCTCCACATCACACCCATTGACTTTGAAGAAATTTGCTGCAAACCAGGTTAAAGCAGCTTTTTAGCTGCATTTATCAAATCCTTTAATATAATTTCATAAATGGCTATTTTCTTCAACCACTAAAAAATAAAATACCCAGATGATTTAAGACAGTAACTTGAGGGCATTTTAGGCTCTCTAGTAGGTGAATGAAAATATTTGGAACTAATAATAGTGGTTTATTTACTAAACTTACAGCAATATCGAGGTTAGCATGGTAAAAATATTATCAGTGAATCTGAAATGACTGACTAGGCTTTGACTTGAAATAATTTACATTATTCTTGTTAGGAGTCAGGCAATTTTCTGTTTTCTCCCTGAAGTTTCGGGAATTTTAGTGTCCCCTGACTGTGACTCTATTCTATTTTATCATCTTTCCAGGATAATTAATAAGACTATTAAAAGTTATATACATATACATATTTATACCCCTAAAGCAGGAAACATTCATTTTCTCTAAGTTCTCATAATGTTTTCATCAAAATTGTCAAATTACCCAAAACAAGGTCACTTGGAAACCTCAATAAAGTTTAATATGTTGTTGAAGTTAATCTTCTCTTTCAAAGCAGAGTCAGTTTGTAATTATAAGTGACTCATGAATTTTCCTAATAAATAAAACCTATATAAAATAATAGTTCTTTTCTCTACCATCATTTCATGTATGAATTTGTTGGTATGAATTTATGGAAATACTATGCTCCATTTTAATTTTACTGTAGCTTGAAGTAAATTTTCTTGGAATGTTTACTATAGAATATTTTCTGACTTGAGGGTAAAAAATTTGGTTTATTGTAATGTTGTTTGATTTGAGCGTCTCTATAATATCTCACCCAGAAGTTTTAAAAAATGAAATACTTCAAAACAATAGAGAAATACAAATTTATTTAATTTTTCTCATGAATTACACATATAAATGTCTAGAGGATCTTTGACATTCCTGCTTGATCTTGTTGATCCTATGCTTGGCCACTTTCAATTTAACCTTCAAAGCCAAGGGACACCAAAAATTCCTGAAACTTCATTAAGGCAACAAAAAATTGCCTGATTCTTATCAAGAGCAAAAATAAAGTATCTCAAGTCAAATTCTGGTCAATCACTTTTGATTCATATTAAGTGTTCTTAATCCAACTAACCTTAGTATTGTTGTAAGGACTAATTCTTATTTCATCAAATTATAAATAAATACAGTAATTATTGTACCACTTTGTCATTTTAATTTATTATTTCTTATCATTGAAGTAAAGGTTTTTAGCTTGCCATAATTACCATAATTTTTTTACATTATGGTCTTTTTAAAAAAAAAAAACAGGGAGTGAACCCAGAAATACTTAACTACTGAGTCACTTCTACAGCCCTTTTTAATTTTTTTTTTTTTATTGGTTGTTCAAAACATTACACAGCTCATGACATATCATCTTCCATACATTTGATTCAAGTGGGTTATGAACTCCCATTTTTTTTTAGGGCCTTACTAAAAATTGCTGAGGCTGGCCTTGAACTTGTGATCCTCTTACCTCCACCTCCCAAGTCACTGGGATTACAGGCAAATACCACCATACTCATCTGGTCTTTGCTCTTGTACCAATCACACACCTTTTCTTTTCTTGACTTCTCTCTCCTTAGCACACACACTGAAGTTGCTTGGAGCCTCTCTCAATCCTATTTTGTCATTTTTCTGCAACCTACCCACATCAATCAGAACAGATGAATAATCAATTTTAAGGGTGCTATATGGCTTAAAGGGAATTAAAATCAATGAAGATATTTTCCATAATTTAGAGTTTAAATCTCCCCCACAACAAGGCCCACGTGTTAATCCTCAGGGTGAGGCAATAGGAAGTGGTAGAACCTTTAAGAGGTGGGACCTCATAAGTGGAGTTTAGGTCATTGGAAGCATTTTCCCTGGGGAACTGTGGGCTGGCCCCAGCTCATTCCAAGTTATTTTTTCACTTGATGACAATGAAGTGAGTAGTTTTGATACACCACACACATTCCATGATGTGCTGCCTTACCATTAACCTACAGCAATATGACCTACAAATCATGGGCTGAAATCGCCAAAAGTGTAATCCAAATAACCCTTTTCTCTTACAAATTGGTTATATTATGTATTTGTTACAACAATGGATAGCTGACAAAAATTAGTGAAATCCAGAAAGGGACATATCATTTGGTGAATTTTGATTATATATTTCCTTCAATATAAGATCAACATTCAGTTTTTCAATTTTTTGTAAAAACACCAAACAGAACATCTCTGAACTCAGCCTCATACTACATCAGATTTTTGTTAAAGAAATACAAAAATGTTCTTTAATATTTTTATACTTCTCAAGGGTACAAAGAAAACAATAAGCAAATCAGAGTTTATAACTCAAGAACTTTTGATCTTGAACAGAGGCTTTCTGAGCAGGTGGAAGATGAATATAGGAGTATTTAAATTTATGCAACTAACCTCTGTAGATAGTAATTTCTATCCAAATATAATAGAATATAAAAAGTTACATTAAAATGACTTCTTTGAAACAAAAATCATTGTCTGTTAAAAAAAATATTGCATTTGCTGCAAGAAAATAAAGCAAGCAGGTTTTCAAAAAGATCTCAAAATATGAATGATTATTTGAAAATATTTATCTCATAATTATCTACATACAAATCTTTAAAAACATTGAATCAAACAAACCTTTTTAAAACACAGCAGGGGAGAATTTTTTGAAAATCATATATACTTATAAGGGACTATGATCCAAATTACATAAATAAATATTTAACTCAGTATTAGAATTATAAATATCCTAATTAAAAATAAGCAAAGAATTAAATAGACATTTCTTCTTGAAATGAGATATAAAAAATAGCAAAGAAACACATGAAAATATGTTCAATATAATTAAACATCAGGGAATTGCTGATTAAAACCACAATAAAAATCACTTTCACGTACTAGAATGGCTATAATATAGACAAAAACAAATGTTGTATAGTGTATTGACAAGTTGTACCTCTTATACATTCCTAATAAATATTTCTGCAGTCACTTTGGAAAACACTTAAATTGCGAAACATAGATATATCATTTAGCTTAGCAATTCTGTTCTCAGGGAGAGAATTCAAGGCAGTGTCCATGAAAAAAAGCATTCATGAATGTTCATAGCAGCTTTATTCATACTGACCAAAAATAGAAAAAATTCACATGCCATCAAATGATCAAAGGATTTACATATTGGTTATATCTATATAATAGAATATTATTTGGCAATACAAAGGGATAAAGTAAAGACGCATGCTACAATGTGGAAGAACCCTGAAAATATGGTGCTCAGTACAAGGAGCAATTCAAATACATATGTTCTGATTATGTTCATATGCAAGATTCTTGACAGGCAAATCTCAAGGGAAACAAAAGTACAATAATGATTAACATGAAAAAAAAGGGAAAGTTTGATGATAGTTTTAAAGATTTTTTTAATTTTTAGAGTGAAAAGGGGTTTCCAAATCACTGAATTGTTCTGACATGGTGAATTTTATGAAGTGTAGATTTCATCAGGTAATATATTTTTTTATTTATATATGACAACGAAATGCATTGCAATTCTTACTACACATATACAGCACAATTTTTCATATCTCTGGTTGTATACCTAGTATATTCACACCAATTGGTGTCTTCATACCTGTACTTTGGATAATATTGGTCATCACATTCCACCATCACTAATAACTCCATGCCCCCTCCCTATATAGAGTTTGTCTATTCCTCCTGTGCTCCTGCTCATTTACCCAGCTATTCCTCTACTAGGTCTATACCCAAATGACTTAAAAACAGCATACTACAGGGACACAGCCACATCAGGTAATATTTTAATAGAAAAAAATAAAAAGGAAAAAGGAGGAAGTTTTTATATCCTCTAGAAAATTTTTTGAGAATTAATTTGTCAGTTGATATCAAATCTTATGCTCATATTTATAAAAATCATACTTTAAGGATTATTAAATTTTGTATATTTTAATAAAGTATTAATTATTGTGTCAGGTCATATCCAATTACATTAGAAAATGTATGACTAAAATAATTTCGAATAATGTGATTATACTTTTTATTTTGTGTTGTACTTGTATTTGAAAAGCATTATATATCTTATTGACCTTAAGATCTTCAAAATCTAAATATTTTTATCAAGTCTTTTGTATATTTTTACTTTCATTTCACTTCAATATTGCACATTATTTGCATGATATGTTAAATGTTAAAATGACTAGAAAGCATATTTGGTACAAAAAATTAAATGATAAAATGTATAATATCCTTATACAAGATGTTTCTTTAAAGGTATAAATTATGAAATGTGTCATAATTCCTCCAAGTAACTTTATCATGTAGTCTTGTCTTGCACTTGGTACTCTGACTTTTTGCATTATATTATAAGGTCATTTTCCCAGTTGACAGTGAATTGAACTTCCATCATTGAACTTCTTTTTTCAAATATCTGGTTTGATATCTGATACTAAACTACCTATCAAATTGCTTTTTTTCTTAATCAATTTTTCTAGAAGAGTATTACTTAGAACTATATCCCTGAGTTCACTATATTGTCTCTAAATAAGTGTATTTGTTAGTATGTGTCTGTTTATATAATGCCTACTCTGCTTACTTTTAACCACTATCTTTAAAACTACTACTTATTTTATTAAACCCATTGGTTGAGTTTTCAAATAACTGATATCTTCTCTTACATTAGGATTGGCATCCTAAACTTTCTTGTCTTTAAATATCTTGTATCTTCAATTCTAAAAGTTTATTTCAATAGTTTAAAACAATATGATTTCATAGAAGGTGAAACTGAGAGAGAAGGGACCTTGAGGATAAGGAAATTATCAAAAGCTAATTATCATTGAAGTAAATGATGAAGGAAAGAAAAAAAGGCAGCGACATTATTAAATGAATGTTGCTTATAAATTATTCACATTTTAAAAAGTGATTAAGTACAAAAGAAAAATAGGAAATACATCTGCCAAAGAGATAGTAAAGACTGGCATGCTTGTACTCCGAATGAATGAGCATAGCAAAGAGAAATAAATAAACAGAGCCAAGAAAAAAGGTCAGACCATCAAATCAGAATCACATGAATTAGCTCTTTTCCAGTGTCAAGCTTTACTTATAAAATCAAGGATATAAACATTAAAGAATCAAAGGCAAAGCAAGAGATCACTGCACCTTATATCAAATACATTCTCTGAGACAGAATAATGTATGAGGGCTCTAATTAGGTAAATGGATTGTCTCATGCAGCAGGGAGCATATAGGTTATCAAATATCTTCATTTTATGCTGCAGTATGAATGATACTCTTCAGAGTCTCATAGTCCATAGATTCTAGGTTTGTTTAACCAAAACATTCTGAATCTAGAGGTATTCTGCTACACATCCAAAGTAGGGGACTTCCACTTAGCAAACATCATTATCTATTTACAAAGAGTTCAATTATTAATAGTCTAGAGGTAATTTGGACTGGGTAAATAGACTTCTTTCCTGGGAGTGCTGTCTTGGAAAAGGGAATAAAATGGACAGCAGAGGAACTGCTGAACTCCTTCTTCCAAATAAAACCCCGTACAACCCATACAGGTCAACAAACGGGACAATAAAAGACTTCTTAAAATTATATTCAAAATAAATTGATGAGGAGAATAAGTTTAATGCAAAGATGAAAGTTAACTCTCAAAGATAAATGAAACATCCAGATGATTTTTTTGCTTTTGACTCATTTGATGAAAAAGTGTTTATAAAGAAAAGACTGAGTAAGAATTGGTAAAATATCCCTGATGTCCAAAATTTATTGAGATATTTAAACATTACCAGTGCCTTTTTTGCTGAGTTACTCAAATATTTCACATAGAAGTGAATGTTCAATTTAAATTGAGAAATTATGGGGTATGGATATCTCCAAAAGAATAAGATTGACAAATTTCTACATATTCAAACAAGGAAATGACATTTTAAAAAATATATTCTGTATATGGAGGAATGGGAAAAACAAAACAAACAACAAAAAAAGAATTCTTATTAAGAACTCATCAGGTGCCAGGCACTGTGCTACTTTAAAGTTGTTTAAAGCAATTTAAAAGTGATTAAGGAGCTACAAAATTTAATTGTTTTAGAGCCACATTTTAAAATTAGACTTGGAAATTAAAGAAAATGATGTGGACATTTGATATATATATATATATATATATATATATATATATATATATATATATCAGCTTTGGAAAAATAATAAAACCTTTTATTATCCATTTGTAAATAAGATATAAGCTCATAAGCAAAATACTATTGTATGAAGGTAAATTGACAGCAAATTAAATAGAGATACCTAATTAACATGACCTTTAAAATGATTTTGTTCTTTTTGTTTTTATGAAGTACTTAATTATTTTTTATGTACTCATCACTTTCTTGTTTGTGGAAAATAAGAGGATTCTATGTGTGACAGGTGTACAGAAAAAAGAAACAAAATAAAACAAAAATAAAAAATAAAAACCTTAGGCTCCAAGAAGAATTTAAAATAGAATTTGGCAGTAATCTCAAAAACTTGGAATGTCAAAAAGTAAGTGTAAGATTATGAACTAATTGCAATAGTAGAACTGAAAGAATACAGAAAAACATATAAAAAGTATGGAAATAAAGACATCATGCACAATCAACTAGAGTGAAATGTACTATGCAGTACCGTAAAAACGTAATGCCAAAATTTACTTCCTGTAGGTAGCATCAGTGTTCTTTGAGGAATACAACATATAGGAGAAGACAGCATAAGCACTGTGGTGCTTTGTTGTCTGATCACTACTGAGGAATTATATTCTAATACAATACAGACTTTTCCACTTAAATCACATCATGATAAAAGTCACAAATTTCTTTTCACATTATTACATAAATATATCTGGAGACATTTAAAAAGACAAAATACAAATATTTTCTGTCAAGTTTGAGAATTGCCCCAATTAAATTTTATTTACTGAGAAAAAAAATAAAGAAAGGAAATAACATTACATTCACTCTTAGAGACACCAACTTCCAAAAAGTAGATAGGGATTGGAGTTGGCTTTTCTTCATCAGTGTAGCATAAAAAGTTTTCCAAATCAACTATAATGGTAAACTAAATGTTGAAAATACTTGAAAGAAATATTTTTGGCAAAAAAAAAAAAATTGCACAGTTTTATTGTATCAAATGCTCTTGTTTGGGTATTTGTATCCCTAGATACTTTGCATATATTTTGAGGTAGGTTAGAATTTTAAGAGCCTCTGAAATTAATGCTTCAAAGACACAATATTCAGAACCCAGTACAGTTTTTACCTCTGGATCATGTAGTATTTTCCTCTTTCATTTTATAGTGTCTACCTTACTTGACTGATACTGATGCTATACCTTTTGTGTGTATTCAAGATCAGTATGTGTGTCTTCTATTGTTAAGAAATCCCTTGTTTTTTTTTTTTCAACTACCTGTAGTTCAGAATCCTTTGAGGTCTTTTATTCCATTTGCATATGTAATGATACAACATGAGAGGAGGCTTCATAATTATTAGGTATTAGCCTATCATCAAAATTGTAGCATACATATTTAAATTTTTGTTGCTCAGGGTCAAAATATGTTCCCACTTTTAATTTTATTTTCACGAGTTTTTCCATTTTGTTTCCTGTCTCTGTTACTTTTCTTTTTACCTATACTACAATATTTTTCAACACTGAAGCAGTAGATTTAAAGATAACACTTTGATGAAGTTATTTGACTCTATTGTTTTGAAGACTGACATATTAGTATGTCTTTTTCAATTCAGTGACATTAATTATATGCTGTTAGAACCAAATCTGAATGAGATTTAGGTACAGTGTGAGACTCAAGAGTTAAGATGAGAAGTCTCTTTATCATGCTACTTGAATATAAAAATGATTGAATATAGTTTATGTTTCATACTTCATGATTTTGACTTATAAAAATGTTCAAGGTATCTTCCTAAATATTGCTCCACCTAAAATTAATTGTTTCAGAACAAGGGATGTCAGTTACTCTGTGAGATTCTCAATGACAAAACACTTTTTGTTCAGGCACTTAACAAAATTTTTATTCCTCATATACTGCTGGATATCCCCCAAATACATAAGCTTGAAGGTGGTGTCACTCACTCCACCTCCATCCCATCCTTCCTCTATTTAGAGGATGAGGAAAGCTGACATCTATGCTTATTGTCCTTCCTCTCTCAGATACATGCATCAGATTTAGAAAATTGGCTAAGTCTGGCAGCAGCATTACCTACAGCTGAATTGCTGAGTCTCCAGATTCATGGGCTTGGTGCATTATGGCTGATGCAATGGTGTTGGCCAAAGGAGAGGCACTTCCTGTTCTCCAAAGGAGAGGCACTTACAGATTTCAGTGGCAGTGATGTGACCAAAAGGAGAAAAGCCTATGAGATCTCTTTAATTTCCAATTATTTACCCCTTGAATGATTTATATACATATACATTTGTATGTATGTATATTTAGTTGGAGTCATTTTATTTGCATTTTTTTAATGTGGTGCTGAGGATCAAACCCAGGGTCTCACACGTGCTAGGGGAGTGCTTTACCACTGAGCCACATATCCAGCCCCTGCCTCTTGAATGATTTTTAAGCTCATGATTGGTATTATTCCAATTCTGGTTATTATTTTTACTTAAAATGTGTGTAGTGGTTCCTTTTACCTTCATTTGTCACTGGCTAAAACAGTTTATAAAGATCTGTTTTTGAGTATGTGAGATGTTTGGTGACTTGAGAGACACTTAGATGCATTAAAGACTATTTAGAATTACTTGGGTTTTATTTACCACTTCACTAAAATCATCAGTTTAAAAGAACTAGTATTCTTTAATTCTTGTTTTTTAAATAAATTTATGTTTTTATAAAGTAAAATAATTATCTTTGATAAATTGTAATGATTGTTTCATCATCTCAAATTTAATGGAAGACCCTTAAACAAAATAGCTAATTAGCTGTGTTTATATGTTTAAAGCTTGTAATTTTATTTTCAATAACTTGCAGCTTTTGACAAGTCATGTTAACAAACAGAACAAGTAAATCTTCCAAGTTCCTAAAGTTATCTTAGAAATAATACACTATGTGGGAATTGATAAGAAATACAGTGATGTTTGACAGCATTCTAATGCCATTAAATTTCATGAAATCCCTAAATAGCAACCATACATAGATTGTTTCTAAATTTTAATAAAGACACATGTGCTATAAATAGATAAATTAATCACCTCTATATGTAATTCTGTATTCCCTGATTTAGGAAAAAACAATGCAAAACAAAACAAAAAACACTTTGACTGCTGAGAGTCAGAATAACCTCTAGACATTAAGTTACTTGGTCAACAATTTGTGACACATTTATTGTTAGTTATTGGGATTATAAACAGGACAGAGGATGGAGTATTTGATGTCTATAATCCCTATAGTAGATTCTACATGCACAAGAGAAGAGTTCACTATTTCTATTTTTTATTTCTAATTTATAGAAAACCGTAAATTTCAAGTCTTTATATGGATTACTTTCACATACTGTATTCTTTTAAATTACATCAATATGTATTTTTTTCTTTAACTCTTGACTAGAGCCTATATATTTTAGCTCTCTAAAGATATTTAATAGCTTAAAGGGCATTTCATCACCTTTATTCTTCAGCAGACCAGTTCCCCTTCCTTAAATAGAGGTAACTGTCCCAACATTAAACAATGAACTGGCTAACCAACAGATCTTCCATTGAACCTATTTTGCACTGAAATCTTAAAGGTAGAAACAATATACATTAGTCTTAGTTCTCCAGAAATATAGACCCTATAGAATGTATGAATGTATGCAAGCATGTGTGCAAATAAATGCATGGAGTTTATGTGTTTTATAAGGAACTGACTCATGTGACAATATAGACTGAGGAAGTTTGGGGATCTGCATTCAGCAAGATAGATACCCAGCTAAGCCAATAATATGGTCCTGTTTAAGTCTGAATCCAAAGTTGGATGAAGAATTCTATCTCAGCCGGAAGACAATCAAGCAATGAGAATGAATAATCCCTCATTCAGTTTTTTCTATTTATGGAGGCCTCTGAAAGTTGATTTGGGTTGACCCATATTAGAAAGGGCAATCTGTTTTATTCCGTCCACTGATTCAAATGTTGATCTCATCCAGAAACAACCTCACAGAGACAATCAAAATAATATTTAACCAAATACATGAGCACCTTATGGCCCTGTCAAATTCACATATAAAATTATGCATCACAAATCCTAATAAAACAGACAGCAGTCATGTTAAGCACTGTATCATCAATTACTGTTTATTTCAGAGTGTATTAATATCAATGTAATTCTACTCTGTCACAATTCTCTTCATTTATGAGTGAGTAATTATGCTCTTATGAAAATGAAATTCTTACAGTTGGAAAATCAAGCAAAAGAAAGCAATCTGGTCATTTTTTTTTCCCCATCATAGTCAACCTAGTTTCTACCATAACTATTTCTCACCTGAAGCTTTGTGATCTGCAGAGTGATGATCAAGTATAATTTTTCATAGGACTGAACTCCGTGTGTATTGTCCCTTGTGTCTAAAACTATTGCATTAGGACTAGGACTGCCATAGAAATAAAGAGAAGTGTCCTGGCCAAGGCTACCAAACAGGTAAAGTTTATTTTGTTAGCTCTGGTCATCCTTTCTCTTAGAATAGAGCCACGCAGACCATATATATGTTTAAAAAACAAAAAGACATGGCTCCAAATAATAGCTATTCCAGTATCTGCTTTTCTCTGAACTGCATATTTCCCTTCTTTAATAGTCTATCAGGATTATTGAGGAATTAAACAAAAGTGTGTGAAATACCAATAGTTAGAATAGAATCAGGTTGGAAGGTGGTGAAACATGATACCTAAAAAAAACCCAAAAAACAAAAACAATATTGAAGTGCGTAAGGAAAGGAGACTTGCAATCTTTTCGACCCATTTTGCTTTTCCTTACCAGAATCATTATTTCTAGTAATTTTCCTCCTTTAATTTCCTAATTAATTTTTTTAAACTCTTTTCTGGAAGTCTGACATGATGGCACAGCTCTGTGAGTATACATTCAAAATAAGTTATGTTTCAAGGAAGGGGGAAATATATTTTGAATGAAATGTTCAAATACAAATCTCAGGGAAGATGGCCGCTGCGCACGGGGGTTGCTGAAGTGCTGAGCGTGGTGCTCAGAGCAGCGGCTTTAATCGAGATTTCGTGCAGCGTGTAAGAGCTCCTTTCACCGTTAATCTGTAGCCGACCACTTTGCCAAGCAGCAGGAAGAACAAAGAGATCGAAAAAGAGACGCTTGGCTCCCGGACGCTTTGCCGCTCAGAGCCGCGGGCGCTTTGCTCCCATCTGCTTCCTCTTTCTCTTCACTCCCGGCAGAGAAGCTGAATGTGTAATCAGCAGTGGATTGTAAGTACCCGAGGCAAAGAAAGCTCAGTGCGCCCCGCCCTTTTTTTTTTTTTTGAATATTTTTTATACAGAGAGAGTTTGTGGATTGGGATTGTTGGCTGGGCTGCGGTTTCTGTGCCGAAAATCCACTCCGCAGGAGCCGCCATTTGCTCTCTGTGTGCTGTCTTGATGGCTATGTCTACATTGTCCGGCAGCCGCACCTAGTTGGAGCTGGGCTGCGTGCCGAGCCCTGTCCTCCGAAGGCTGGACCGCGGTCTTGAGCGCCTGGGTCGCCTGTTCGCCAATGCACCTTCGGGCAGAGCCTGCTCTGGGGTCGTTCTGCATCCCCCTGCGAGGGGACCGGTGCTCCAGAGGAGGGGGCCTGAGAGCCGCAGCGGCAGCTGCTTGGGCCCCGGGTGCCGGGCACCGGGCTGCGGCGCAGCTACGGTCATGGATGAGCGCGGCGCCCCTGAGCGTGGCCCCGGGGAAGAGGCGACAGCAGCAGGGTTTAATTTCTAGAAATCTGGACTGGAAACAGAGGCAGCAGTTTGTATAATCCCAAGAACTTACTTATGCCAGGAAGCTGTAAGGGCAACATGAATATCATTGAGGAGATCTAACATGGCAGTGGGAGGGGAGAGATCAAGTCTCTGACCTCTTCAACTGCGCTGGCATAGGGAGCTGTAAATTGTATAAATGCTGTTTGCTCAGGATCACTAGGCAATGCTGAGCTGACGTGGATCTGGGGTGTAGAGTCTGGGCCCCTCAGAACACACACACCGAGCCCGGATCGGCTGCATTCAAGCTCCGCTTCGCCTGCTTCTCGTGACTCAGCACTAACGATCCTGCTGAAATAACTGGTTGGCCCTTATGAACTTTCAGAGGTAAAAACCAACCGAGCCTTCATAGGCAGTGGCCACAGGATTGAAACGGGGATTGGGAGAGACAATCAGGACCCACTCGTTGCATTGGTCACCCGGCAAAGGGAACGAACGGTCACCATTT
>NW_025999943.1:2088708-2102853 GCF_001458135.2 Marmota marmota marmota | reverse complement strand
GAAAAGGGTACTCTTGTACATTGCTGGTGGGACTGCAAACTGGTGCGGCCAATTTGGAAAGCAGTATGGAGATTCCTGGGAAAGCTGGGAATGGAACCACCATTTGACCCAGCTTTTGCCCTTCTCGGACTATTCCCTGAAGACCTTAAAAGAGCATACTACAGGGATACTGCTACATCAATGTTCATAGCAGCACAATTCACAATTGCTAGACTGTGGAACAAACCTAGATGCCCTTCAATAGATGAATGGATAAAAAAATGTGGCATTATACACAATGGAGTATTATACAGCACTAAAAAATGACAAAATCATGAATTTGCAGGGAAATGGATGGCACTAGAGCAGATTATGCTTAGTGAAGCTAGCCAATCCCTAAAAAACAAATACCAAATGTCTTCTTTGATATAATGAGAGCAACTAAGAACAAAGCAGGGAGGTAGAGCAGGAAGAAAAGATTAACATTAAGCAGATACATGAGGTGGGAGGGAAAGGGAGAGAAAGGGGAAATTGCATGGTAATGGAGGTAGACCCTCATTGTTATACAAAATTACATATAAGAGGTTGTGAGGGGAATGGGAAAATAAACAAGGAGAGAAATGAATTACAGTAGATGGGGTAGAGAGAGAAGATGGGAGGGGAGGGGAGAGCAGATAGTAGAGGATAGGAAAGGTAGCAGAATACAACAGTTACTAATAGGGCATTATGTAAAAATGTGGATGTGTAACCGATGTGATTCTGCAATCTGTATTTGGGGTAAAATTTGGAGTTCAAAACCCACTTGAATCAAATGTATGAAATATGATATGTCAAGAGCTTTGTAATGTTTTGAACAACCAATAAAAATAAATAAATACAAATCTCAAATACTTCTTTTTTTCCTCTTAATTTGTAGTAAAATATTTATTTGTATAATGTTAAAAAAAAAAAAGCTAAACTTGAATACTTGTAATTCAAGCCTTGCCGTCCGTGCAGCATCTTATGAGAAATGCAGAATCTCAGACTCCAATCTAGATTTCAGAAATCAAAATCAATTTTTAAATAAGCTCCCCCAGGTGATTAATATTCTTATTACAGCGTGAAAAGCACTGTTGTGGAGATTCCATTGATATGAAGGTGCATATATATAAGATTCTTTCTCAGAGAATGCTATTGGAGTGGTATTGCCCATACTGGCAATATCTGACATTATAAATTTGACAGACAAAAAAAAATATTCTTTAGTTGCTTGGTTCCTCTTATTTTTCCTTAAATACAGAGAGTTCTGAGGTGGTCATAGGTTTGACCAAGAATTTAAAGGAAACCGGGACCAATGAAGTGTCCCAGATCAGATTTACTTCTTAAGTTCTTCTGGTGACCGTTTTCTTTCTCATCTATCCTAATTTTGTCCTAAATATTTCAAATCATTTCCCCGTATTCCTGCTTTCTATTACTTTTTCTAACCATATATCTCATATCATCAGATTGTAACAGGTAAATTTATGATATTGATTATTCTTATTTCATTGCTATATTTATTAGTTTGATGACATGATTCTTCCTTAATATAATACCACATATCTGTAAGAAGACTTGAGAGTTGTTAAGAATTAGCCATATATCTGTATACTTAGATGTCATATAGATCCTGAAAACTGCAACGACTACATATAATAACTTTATGTTCTGCCACCAATGGAAGTGATCATTACACTAAATTTTACTTTAAAGGTCAAGTACAAAATTTATTCTAGAAAAAAATATTAACCTCATCTTTTTGGCTATGTTTCCAGACCTAATTTACATTGAAACCATTTGTCTGAGTGGTGAGCAGAGGTTAAATGGAACTTTCTAAATGAATTTTGATTACAGCTTATTTTAGGACAGCAGTGGTTTCAGGATGTCATGTCTAGTTTTTTTTTTTTTTTTTTTTTTTCTCTATTTTCTCATAGTAGTTGAGAAATGATAAAAAGAGCCTGGCGCAGTGGTGCACACCTGTAATCCCAGAGGCTTTGGAGACTAAGGCAGGAGGATTGTGAGTTCAAAGCCAGCCTCATCAACCTATCAAGGCCCTAAGCTACCCAGCAAGACCCTGTCTCTTAACAAAAGGGGCTGGAGATGTGGCTCAGTGGTTAAGTGCCCCTGGGTTCAATCCCCTGTATCTAAATAAATAAATAAGGATGGTTAATGCCCTTTTAATAAAATATAACTTCTGATATTCTTATTTCATTAGATTCTTATGGTTTCCTAAAGAATTTCTATCAATCCATTTTTATTCTTATTGTAGAACACATTCAAATGTGTTTAATCTTATGTAGAAATATAGGAATATTGAAAGACACATTAGGCTAAAACTTGTTCATTTTTTTTAATTGCTCATATTTCAACAAAATATTCTTTGGAAATTTTATCAAACTGTTAAGTATTTTTTTCTTCCTTATGGGCAAAGTGCTCCTATTGAAACATGTTCTACCTTATCTCATACTTCTCTGCAAGGGAAGCTTTCCAATTTGAAAAATTCAAAGAAACTTTTGAGCAGGATATTATTATTGTAGATATCATTTCAGTTCATTTTACCTCAAGGGTCCTGAGTTATCAGAACTATCTATATTAGTGAATAGCTTTGTGGCAGAAGAAAGCAGAACAGTTACTTAAAGCTACCTTTTTTTCCCTTTCAAGAAAATACCTTTAATCATGTACAAATCTACAAAAGAACAGAGTTTCAAGTTTCAAAGTATACTTAAAAGGGACCCTAATAATGATGTTCTAAGTTATTGTATATCTGCATTTTAACTATGCAGTTGCATATATAGATTTGTAGAAGTATGTAACATAATTTGTGGTTTTAAAACTTTTTGTAAAAATAGTATCACACAGCTTTGATTAATTACTATTTTATCATGATTAGATGATATATTCCTATTCACACAAACAAACACACACACATGCAGTGAATCTGAGCACTTCAAATGAAAATTTTCAGGATAAGTTTACAATTTGATGACATTTTAAGTCTGCATTGATATGAGGGTTTATTCATATCACATATTTAGAAAAATATCTTGATTGAAAACAACTGAATATACCATAATTGATATAACAGTATTAGAAGTAAAATAGATATTTTACTTTTCAGTATGTTATTTAGGCTATGAGATAACTTTTTATTAGTGATCAATTTTAATTCTCATTATTTGCCAACTGGATAATTTTTAATTTAAATTTATTTATTTATTCTAATTTGTTATATATGACAGCAGAATGCATATCAATTCATAGTACACATATAAAGCACAATTATTTATGCTTCTGGTTGTTTACAAAGTAGAGTCACACCATTCATGTTTTCATATTTGGACTTAGGGTAATGATGTCTGTCTCATTTAAACCATCATTCCTATCCCCATTTCTCATTCCTTCTCCTTCCTCCCCTCTGCCCTATCTTACGTTTCTCCCTTCTTCCCATGTTTCCACCCCCCCATCCCTATTATAGATCAGCACACACATAACAGAGAAAATATTCAGCCTTTGGTTTTGGGGGATTAGCCTACTTCATTTAGCAGAATATTATCCAACTCCATTCATTTACCTGGAAATGCTATGATATTATTTTCTTTTAATGTTGAGAAATATTCCATTATGTATATATACCACATTTTTTTATCCATTCATCTTCTGAAGGGCATATAGGTTGGTTCCAGAATTTGGCTATTATGAATTGTACTGCTATAAACATTGATATGGCTATGTCACTCTAGTATGCTATTTAAAGTCCTTTAGGTATAAACCAAGGAGTGGGATAGATGGGGCAAATGGTGGAATATTTCTTCCATATATATTTTGGTGCCTTTGTCTAGTATGAGATAATTGTATTTCAGCAGGTTTGTCCAAGGAATCTCTATACTGTTTTCCATATTGGCTGCACCAATTTTTAGTTCTACCAGCAATATATGAGTGTACCTTTTCCCCCACATCCTCACCAACACTTACTGTTGTTTGTCTTCATAATAGCTGCCATTTTGATGGGAGTGAGATGAAATCTTAGAGTGGTTTTGATTTGCATTTCTCTAATTTCTAGAGATGTTAAAATTTTTTTCATATATTTGTTGATTGATTGTATATCACCTTCTCAGAAGTGTCTCTTCAGTTCCTTGGCCTATTTACTATTTGTGTGTGTGTGTGTGTGTGTGTGTGTTAACTTTTTTGAGTTCTTTTTATATCCTAGAGATTAGTACTCTATCTGATGTGTGTGTGGTAAAAATTTGCTCCCAATCTGTAGGCTCTCTATTCACCTCAATGAATGTTAGTTTTGTTGAGAATAAGCTTTTCAGTTTGAATCCATCCCACTTTTTGATTCTTGATTTTATAGCTTATGCTACAGGTATCTTATTAAGGAACTCAGGCCTAATCTCACATGATGAACATTTGGGCCTAATTTTTCTTCTATTATGCAAAAGGTCTCTGATTTAGTTCCTAGGTCCTTGATCCACTTTTAGTTGAGTTTTGTGCATGGTGAGAGATACAGACTTCATTTCATTTTGCTGCATATGGATTTCCAGTTTTTTCAACACCATTTGTTGAAGAGGCTATCTTTCTTCCATATATATTTTTGATGACTTTGTCTAGTATGAGATAACCGTATTTTTGCAGGTTTGTCTCTGTGTCCTCTATTCTGTACCATTGATCTACAAGTCTATTTTGGTGCCAGTACCATGCTGTTTTTGTTATTATTGCTCTGTAGTATATTTTAAGTTCTGGTATACTGATGCCACCTACTTCACTCTTCTTGCTAAAGATTACTTTAGCTATTCTGGGTCTCTTAGTTTTCCCGATGAATTTCAGGACTTCTTTTTCTATTTCTATGAGGAATGTCATTGGGATTTTTATTGGGATTGCATTAAATCTGTAGAGTGTTTTTGGTAGTATGGTTATTTTGACAATATTAATTCTGCCTATTTAAGATTAAGGGAGATCTTACCATCTTCTAAGGTCTTTCTTAATTTTTTTTCTTTAGTGTTCTATAGTTTTTATTGTAAAGGTCTTTCACCTCTTTTGTTAAGTTCCCAAGTATTTTATTTCTTTTGAGGGTATTATAAATAGGGTAGTTTCCCTCATTTCCCTTTCAGGGGATTTTTCTCTGATATACAGAAATTCCTTTCTGTATATCATTATGGGCATTGATTTTATATCTTGCTACTTTGCTGAATTCATTTACTAGTTTTAGAAATTTTCTGGTGGAATTTTTTTGATCCTCTATGTATAGAATCATGTCGTCCACAAATAGTGACAGTTCAAGTTCTTCTTTTCCTATCTGTATCTTTTTAATTTCTTTTGTCTAATTGCTCTGGCTAGAATTTCAAGAACTATGTTAAAAAGAAATGACAAAAGACGGCATTCATATCTTGTTCCAGTTTGTAGAGGGAATGCTTTCAATTTTTCTCCATTTGGAATGATGTTGACTTGGACTTAGCATAATTAGCTTTTACAATGTTGAGATATGTTCCTGTTATCCCTAATTTTTCTAGTGTTTTGAACATGAAGGGGTGCTGTATTTTGTTAAATGCTTTTTCGTCATCTATTGGGATAATCATATGATTCTTATCTTTGAATCTATTGATGAGAAAAATTACATTTATTGATTTCTGTATATTGAAACAAACTTGCATCCCTGGGATGAACGCTACTTGATTGTGGTGTATTATCTTTTCAATATGTTTTTGTATTCAATTTTCCAGAATGTTCACATATATGTTTATTAGAGATATTGGTCTGAAGTTTTATTTCTGTGATGTGTTTTTGTCTGGGTTTGGAATCAGGGTGGCCTCATATAATGAGTTTGGAAGTGTTCCCTCTTTTCTGTTTTATGAAATAATTTGATAAGTATCGGTATTAGTTCTTCTTTGAAGGCCTTGTAGAAATAAGCTCTATATCTGTCTGGTTCTAGCCTTCTCTTGGTTGGTAGGCTTTTGATGGCATCTTCTATTTCATTGCTTAAAATTGGTCTGTTTAACTTGTGTATATCATCTTGATTCAATTTGGGCAAATTACATGACTCTAGCAATTTGAGGATGCCTTTGATATTTTCTATTTTATTGGAGTACAAATTTTCAAAATAATTTCTAATTATCTTCTGTATTTGTGTAGTATCTGTCATTATATTTTCTTTTTCATCACAGATATTGGTAATTTGAGTTTTCTCTTTTTTTTCTCTTCATTAACATGTCAAGTGTTTATCAATTTTATTTATTTTTTCAAAGAACTAACTTTTTGTTTTGTTGATGTCTTCAATAGTTTCTTTTGTTACAATTTTATTGATTTAGGTTATGATTTTAATTATTTACTGTCTTCTACTGGTTTTGTTATTGCGGTTTTTTTTTTTTTCCTTGCTTGCTTTCTTTCTTTTCCCCTAGGACTTTGAGATGTAATGTTAGTTAATTTATTTGTAGATTTTTTTTCTACTTTTAAACAATGAACCCCATGCAATTAACTTTACTTTTAGTACTGACTTCATAGTGACCCAGAGATTTTTTATTTGTTGTGTCAGGGTTCTCATTTACCTCTAAGGATTTTTTAATCTCCTTTTTGATGTCTTCTGCAACCCATTGTTCATTCAAAAACATATTATTTAGTCTCCAAGTGTTGGGGTAGCTTTTATTTTTAATTTTATTGTTTAATTCTAATTTTATTCCATTATGATCTAATAAAATGCGGGGTAGTATCTCTACATTTTTGTATTTGCTAAGAGTTGCTTTGTGGCATGATGTATGGTTTATTTTAGAGATGGATTTGTATGCAGCTGAGAAGAATGTGTATTTGCTCTTTGAAGGATAAATTATTCTATATATGTCTGTTAAGTCTAAGTTTTTGATTATATGACTGAGTTCTATATTTTCTTTGTTCAGGTTTTTTTTTTTTTTTTTGGAAGGTCTATCCAGTGGTGAAAGAGGTGTGTGTCAAAGTTGCCCAGAATTATTGTTTTGTGGTCTATTTGACTCTGGAACTTGAGAAGAATTTGATGAACATAGATACTCCATTGTTTCAGGCATATATAATATGATTGTTATGTCTTGTTGGTATACGGTTTCCTTAAGTAGTGTAGTATCCTTCTTTATCCCCTTTGATTAACTTTGGCTTTATTTGATCTGAGGATTGAAACACCTGCTTGTTTTCACAGTTCATGTGAGTGGTATAATTTTCCCAATCTTTCACCTTCAGACTCTGGATATCTTTTCCTTTGAGTTTCTTGGAGGCAGCATAGTTTTGGATGTCTTTTTTTGTTGTTGTTGTTTTTAATTCACTCTGCCAGTCTGTGTCTTTTGATTGGTGAGTTTAGGCCATTCAGGGTTATTATTATTGAGAGATGATTTGTATTTTATCAATAAGTGTTGTTAATTTTTGGTATTTAACTTCACTTGGTTCCTCTTTTCATTGGTTTTTCCTTTAATGCAATAAATCCCTTTGCTGATTTTTATTGTTGTTTTTCATTTCCTACTCATCGCATATTTTGTGGAGGATTTTCTGTAGTGCAGCCTTTCTAGTTGTAAATTCTTTTAACTTTTGTTTATCATGGAAGGTTTTTACTTCATCATAAAATCTAAAGCTTAACTTTGTTGGATATAAAATTCTTGGTTGGCATCCATTTTCTTTCAGAGCATGGTATATGTTATTCCAGAATCTTCTAGCTTTCAGGGTCTGGGTTGAGAAATCTGCAGAGATCCTAAGTAGTTTTCTCCTGCATGTAATCTGATTCTTTTCTATTGTGGCTTTTAAAATTCTCTCCTTATTATGTATGCTAGGCATTTTCATTATAATGTATCTTGGTGTAGATCTGTTGTAATTTTGCACATTTTATGTCCTGTAAGCCTCTTCTATATGATTTTCCATCTCATTCTTCATGTTCAAGAGATTTTCTGATTTTTTTTTTACTGAAGAGATTGTGTATTACTTTGGTTTGAATCTTTGTGCCTTCCCCTATACCAATAAACCTTAACTTTAGTCTTTAGATGTTATCTCATAATTCTTAAATGTTCTGTTCATGATTTCTTACCATCTTCAATGAGTGGTCAACTTCATTTTCCAGATTACATACTTTGTCTTTATTATCTGACATTCTGTCTTCCAAGTGATCTAGTCAGTTGGTGATGCTTTCTACTGAGTTTTTTTTTTATTTCATTTATTTTTTACTTCATTTCAAGGAGTTCTATTTTTTTTTTCAGAATATCTCTCAATTTCTTGAAGTAATCTTTTGCTACCTATATATGCTCCTTTATCTCTTTGTTGGTGTGATCAATTGTTCCCTGTATTTGCTCTCTTGCCTCTTTGATGGAGTGATTGATTTTTGCCTGTATTGCTCACTTAGGTCATTCTTTAATTCATAGATCACTTTAATTATGTACATTCTGAACTTCTCTGACATTTCATCAACTAAGCTGTCCATGGATTCTATTATTGAGCTATCTTGGTTTGTTTGGGGCAATTTCCTCCCTTGCTTTTTCATGTTGTCTACATGTCTTCCTTTCTTGCAGTGTGGATCTGAGATATTACAGTTTCTACCATATAATCTTATAGTGTCCCTGCAGATTACCTGTACCTCACCTTGGTTTTGGGTTTCTAGACGCTGACCAGTTTCACAGGATAAATGCTACTGCAACCATAGGTGGTAGTAGCAATAGCGGAGATAACTCAAGATAGCAGTAGGGGCTGTCCCAAAATGGAAGCAACCACTTTCAGAGATGGGCTGAAAGGGTAGTCTGTTTGTTTGAAGGTTGCAGCTGCCTCCATGCTCTATCTGTTGTCCCAAAGTGGAGGCTACTGTGTGGAGAGGGCTACAGGGATGGCTGCAGTGTACGAAAATGGATGTGGAGTAGCGTGGGTTCCATCTTGGGTCTGCCAGTGGACTGGGTGATCCTGGAACTAACCTTGTCCTCAGCTTTTGCTAAGGTCAGTGGGGTGGTCCTAAGGCTGGGGCTAGGCCTTAGCTCCTGCAATGGTCAGCAGGGTGATCCTAGGCTTGGTCCTGGGCTCTAAGGTGAGTCTGCTAGTGGGTGGTGTGGTCCTAAGCCTGGGGCTGGGGTCCAGCATGAGTTTGCCAGTCAGTGGGGGTGGTCCTGGGCCAAGGTCTTGACTCTAGGGCAGGTATGAAGTGGTTGTTTTGTAATATTCTGTTTCATTCTTATTTTTCTTCACTCTCTAACTCTTTTCATGGTGATTGTTTCTGTCTAGTCTACATATGTTTAGCCCACATCTCTTTTTTCCCTCTTAGGACTTATACCATAATTTATAGAATTTAATTTTATTGTATTTTACTACTATGACACTCAGCAGAGAATCTGTGCAATATTTTTATAGATTAATAAAAGAGTTCTTCATCAAGCAACCATCTGCTAGTTTGTCATTTTTCTCTTATGTATGCACAATGAGGTGTTAAAGGGCTTATAAAGTCTTCTCAATAAAAGAGTCAATTTTATTCTGGAATAATTATGATTTCCCTGTTCTTCATCACTGTCAATGGAGTATGGTAACAGTGTTTCCTACCAGGGTGTTGAAAGAAACAAAAACATGTGAGCAGGCAAAGCACAGCACAAAGTCTCCCCTTTATTATATGTGGACTAGAACTGTAGAAATTGTTTTTACAGGTATTTATATAAATCTTCAGGCAGGTCAATTCTATATGACTTCTATGGTTACATTATGCAAATATGATTCCTTTGTCTGCTATCTTGAAAATACATATTATACTAAATTTTTGTTTACTATTATAAGAAATTCTGCTGTAAAACCTTTCATAGAACTTTCAAATATTTGGTTTTAAATAGGTAGGACTATGAACAAATATGTTTAATATAGTTTATTAGCAGCTCAGACTTATTAGTAAATTATTAATTATTATCAGAATAATCAGCAAATTAGAAAAACAAACAAATTTGCTAAAAATAAAAATTGCATTTTAGAGGATTTTTGTGATTGTTAGGTTAGTATAATCTTTGGGTTTTTTTTTTAATCTTTGTTTTTATTTCATATTTTTCTTTCTTCAATAGTTTTTCAAGAAATATCTGTTATTATTTTTATCACAATTGAGCTTTTTTTTTATTAAAAATATTATCAGTTCTTTCCAACAAGACAGAAGAACTAAAATACAATTTACTCAGAAACAACTGTTTACATGGAAAACAAATGTTAAGTGATGCTACTTCCATAGACTGATATTATGTTAACACAGTTGCATTTTAGTTTAGTCATGAATTAAATATTTTGTTGATTAAAAATAGCTTTAAGTTTTAAAATGCCAATATACAAGTTTCATATTGTGATATAAAACCTCAGCAAATTTTAAATATATTTGTTCTGAAATTTTCATTTGAACTACTTAGATTCACTTTGTGTGTTTGAGTTTAATACATGATAGTTATAAAATATAAAATAATGAGAAAGGTATAATACTATTTTGAAATTACTTTTTTTCTTGTCATACTCCGAATATTCTTTTGGGGGCATGGTAGGAAAATATGGCAGATCACAGTTATTTTTAAGTATGGATTTTGATGAAATAGTCTCAGTAAACAGAGTTATTGCATTTTATTTAAAATAATCTAATTATCTTCACTTATTAAATGTTCAAAAATAAATGGTTTGTGTAACATCATCTGAGGTAATCTTTATTTAGCAAAAAATATCTAGAATTTAATCAAAATAAATAGATCTGATTTAAAATATACAATTTTACTACCTGTCCATGAGACTCAAAAAGGAAAATGGAGTTTATTAAAAAACAAAACAAAACAAAACAAACAAACAAACAAAAAAAACTGTTGAGGCATTTGGAAATAAAGCAATGCTATTGTTTTTTTGTTTGTTTGTTTGTTTTTCAATTGGCTTTTTAAATTAATGGTCAGCAAACATGATCTTTTTTTAATGTAAAGAAAATAATCAGACTGGCATTCAAACCACTGCCTCATTTTCTAGCAACAGATTATCTTTTCAAACAATTCCTATTACTCACCATCATATATCTGCAGTGAACTTCCTCATAATTTCCAAATGCAATTAAATTTGTATAATTTTTCAAATATGTTACAAACACATGAGAAATTGCAGGTTTGATCACGTAGTGTAATATGTACACTAATTCCTAGGCATAATATTTTTTCTTGCCACAGCTTGTGTCAATATTATGTTTATATTCACTGCAAATGTGAACCAAAGAGAGTAGATCACTTGGGATAATCTGAAAAGAACATCAAGGAGACTAACTTTCACTGTTTTGGCAAATCGCCAAAAGCAGAGAGTATTAAAAAAAAAAAAAGGATCTTATCAAACTGCCAATGTTTCCATTGGCATTAAATCAAGGGACCTAAATGAATATAGAGCAGAATATGGCAGTGAGGGTGTAGGGAGTTCTCTTTTCCTATTTGTTATGTTTTGTTGAGTGTTGACCTGGTAATAGAGTTACTGTTGCAGATATGGCATTTTGGGCTTAGAATTAAAACCAGATTAGCTTCAACTCATTACTTTGTAATTATTAACTGTATGACTACTATTCTGATTTTTATTCTCCTCATAAAACTAGCACAGGCTTCAGGGGGCTGCAAATCAGATGGAATATGTGAAATCACCTAAGGCAAAATGCATAGAGCTCTCCACTTCTCCAGCTTTTCCCTAAATTAATACTTCATGGAGGATAGAAAAGATGTGCTGGAATGAGTATCATAAAATGGTTCACCAGAAGGTTTTTACTTTGTGTGTAAAATGTCTTATTGGGTTAATATTTAAATAAATTTCCAATTTATCTCTGTAAAACAAGATTGTTTCCTCTAGAATAAATGTACACCCTTGGTGATAAACATAAAATAACCTCATCACCAAGGGTATGAAATTGTAAGTCAGGTACTATTCTTACTCTTATTTATACAATGGGAAAACTGGAACTTGACATAAAACAATGTACTTGAGTTACACAGAAAATAAGTGGTGGAGACTAAATTTGAAGAAATGCACATTCATCTGACTTCATTTATAAATATGCAACATATGGAACTAAAAATATATATATTCTTGCATTTGTTCTGGAAATATAAACTATAAGAAGTATACAAAGTATCCACCTCCCTAAAAGTTTTACTTCCTTTGAGCCAACAAACTAGATTTCACTTTCAAATCATAGTCACATATATTTGTATTGCTTATATATCAATAATGACAATATATATGTATGTCTTTGCCAAAGAAAGGAATGTCTACTATTATTATCTTTCAGGGTCCTAAAATCTCATATATTCTGATTTTTTTTTCTTATTTTTATTGAGATTTTTTTGCTGCCTCAATCATATGACTTATCAGTTTGCCTTTGTTATATGAATACCAAGCTAATATATTTTTTTCTATTTAAAAAATTATTTGTATAATACATGCATGTGCCCCATATACAAAACACACAAATCAAACTGGTTGAGTGAACATAAAATGAAAGGCAAAATCTACTGCTCACCACCTCCCATTTCACTTCCCAGAAATAATTGCTGTTATTCTTATTTATAGTGATTAGAACCACTCTTGCCTTGCATAATGCATTTATCTCCCTCTTGCTGACAATTAAAGAATTAAGCACAAAGTATATTAAGTACTGCTGAAAACTCTCATCTATTTTAAATTGCTATCTCCAATGATAGCCTTACTTTCTTGCATCTGAATCATTTAAATGACACCAAGCTGAAAGAGAACAGAAATTTCTCATTGTTCAGGTCTCTGTCTGTCTTCTTTCCACACTGCTCTTCCCTTTCACCTCATATCTTTTTACCATTTCAATGTGCTTTGGACAGAAAAAATTGCCCAGATATGTATAACTTTGAAGAATGATGTTTAGAAATACAGGAAAAGGCCAATATCAATGGCTCAGCAATTTATATCAAAATATTCTAGAACAAAAAAAAAAAAAAAAAGGAACCAGGAAGAAAAAAACAGACGTCAGATTAAGATTAATGGTCCAAGACACCCACTGGAGCTAGCTCTGGCCCAGATCTGCCTACATTGACCCAGGCCCAGGGTAGGCTCAGTTCCATACCGCCACTGGCAGACACCAGCCAGACACCCGGAAGAGCTCAGGACCGGCCTAGATCTGCCTCTGCCCACCTGCATGGGATGCAGACCCAGGGTAGTTCAGAGTCCACCATCCCCTACACTACTGGGAGCCCAGGCCTAAACTTTCATCTTGAGATACTGCAGACATCTAGCCTTGCCCAAACAGTAGCCTTTAACTTTCTACAACAGACAAGGCCTAGAAGCAACTGCATATTGGAGCAGGCATCCCAAAGACAATGTAAGGCCCACCCTTTTAGCCCCATCTCTAAAAAACATTGCATGATCTTGGGGCACCTCCACTGCTATCTTGAGTTACCTCCATTATTGCCTCCACCAACTTTAGTTGTAGTAGCATACATCAAGGGACACCTGCAGGGTCTGGAAGCTCAATATCAAGGTGAGGTACATAATCTGCACAGATACTGATAGATTATAGGGTAGAAAGTGTAATATCTCAGATCCATACTTCAAGAAAGGAAGACACAGACAACATGATAAAACAAGGGAGGAAATTGCCCCAAACAAATCAGGATACTACAATAAGAGAACCCATGGACAACAAAGTTGATGAAATGGCAGAAAAGAAGTTCAGAATGTTCTTAATTAAAATGATCTGTGAATTGAAGAATGACCTAAATGAGCAAATACAAAAAAAAGAAAATCACTCCAACAAAGAGATAAGAGAGCAAATACAGGTAGTAAAAGATTACTTTAAGAGAGAGATAAAGGAGAGAACATGGCGGCGAGAGGGGAGGCAGCGCTTTCAGTACCTCCTCAACAACGGGGTCAGAGAGACGCATGGATACGCTTAGATACGACCTGCTGAGAAACTCCTAGCAAAATTCCACTAAAGAGAGATCGGCCGGGAATCAGTAGGATTTTTGGAGGTGACAGTCTGCGCTAGATGAGTGAATCTCCGCCACGCAGCGCAGAGGTCCAGACCCGCCAGCCGCTGCCCGCGCGACTTGGCGACTGTTGGCTGCCTGCACCGGCCCCCGCGTCAGGGCAGATAGCCTCCGAGGCGCAGCGCATCAGGAGCGGTGCAGGGACTCTAGGAAGAGGTCTCTCGCCAAGCCTTCATGAAATAGCAAA
>NW_025999943.1:2039256-2085171 GCF_001458135.2 Marmota marmota marmota | reverse complement strand
AATGTCTTCTTTGATATAAGGAGAGTAACTAAGAACAGAGTAGGGACGAAGAGCATGAGAAGAAGATTAACATTAAACAGAGATGAGAGGTGGGAGGGAAAGGGAGAGAAAAGGGAAATTGCATGGAAATGGAAGGAGACCCTCAGGGTTATACAAAAGAACATACAAGAGGAAATGAGGGGAAAGGGAAAAATAATACAAGGGGGAGAAATGAAGGTCAGTAGAGGGGGTAGAGAGAGAAGAGGGGTGGGTAGGGGAGGGGAGGGGGGATAGCAGAGGATAGGAAAGGTAGCAGAACATGACAGTCACTAGTATGGCAATATGTAAATCAATGGATGTGTAATTGATGTGATTCTGCAATCTGTATATGGGCTAAAAATGGGAGTTCATAACCCACTTGAAGCAAAGTGTGAAAGATGATATATCAAGAACTATGTAATGTTTTGAACAACCAACAATAAAAAAAAAATTTAAAAAAAAAAAGAGAGAGATAAAGACTCTGGGAAAAATCAGAAATCAGAATTCCTTGAAATGAAGAAAACAATAAACCAAATAAAAACCTTAATAGAAAGCATCACCAACAGACTAGATCACTTGGAAGACAGAACATCAGATAATGAAGACAAAGGCCTACAGGACACCAAAATTACAACAGATCTACACCAAGGCACATTATAATGAAAATGTCTAGCATATAGAATAAGGATAGAAACCTAAAAGCCACAAAAGAAAGAAATCAGATTACATATATGGGGAGACCATTTCATATCTCAGAGCAGATTTTTTAACCAAGACCCTCAAAGCCAGGAGATTGTGGAACCACATATACCAAGCTCAGAAAGAAAATGGGTGCCAACTAAGAATCTTATATTCAGCAAAATTAAGCTTTATATTTGATGATGAAATAAAAACCTTTCATGATAAATAAAAGTTAAAAGAATTTATAACTAGAAAACCTGAACTATAGAAACTACAGTACATCCTCCACAAAATATTCCATGAGGAGAAAATGAAATGAAAAAAAAAAAACAATGAAAATCAGCAAAGGGAGTTATTACACTAAAGGAAAAATCAATGAAAAGAGAAATCAAGTGAAATTAAATTAATACCAATGATCAGTAATATAAATCATCTCTCAATAATAACCCTGAATGGTGATGGCCTAAACTTACCAACCAAAAGACATAGACTTGTAGATTGGATTAAAAGCAAAAAAGAAGGCAACAATATACTGTCTCCAAGAGACCCATCTAAGAGGAAAAGACATCCACAGACTGAAAGTGAAAGGTTGGAAAAATTCATACCAATCACACAGACTGCGGAAGCAAGCACGGGTTTCCATTTTCATGTCACATAAAGTAGAATTCAAGCTAAAGTTAATCAAAAGGGATAAAGAAGGACACTACATACTGCTCAAGGGAACCGTACACCAGGAAGACATAACAATTATAAATAAATATGCCCCAAACAATGAAGCATCTCAATTTATCAAACTCTTCTCCAGTTTAAGAATTAAATAGACTGCAACACAATAATTCGGGGTGATATCAACACAGTTCTTTCACCACTGGAGAGATCTTCCAAACAGAAGCTGAATAAAGAAACTATATATCTCAATAATACAATCAATAACTTAGGCTTAAATTGGCATATATAGAATATTTCATCCTTCAATGAGCTAATACACATTCTTCTCAGCAGCATACAAATCCATCTCTAAAATAGACCATATTTTATGCCACAAAGCAACTCTTAGCAAATACAAAAAACTAAAGATACTACCCTGCTTTCTGCATATTATAATGGAATGAAACTTCAAAATGATGATAAAATAAAAAAAAAAGAAAGCTACTCCAACACCTGGAGACTAAATAATATGCTACTGAATGAACAATGGATTGCAAAAGACATCAAGGAGGAGATTCAAAAATTTTTAGAAGTAAATGAGATCCCTGATACAACATATAGAAATCTCTGGGACACTATGAAGACCGCACTAAAAGGAAAGCTCATTGCATGGAGTTCATTACTTAAAAAAAAGAAAAAGTCAACAAATAAATTAACTAACATTACATCTCAAAGCCCTAGAAAAAGTAGAGCAAATCTACACTAAAAGCAGTAGATGACAGGAAATAGTTAAAATCAGAGCTAAAATCAATGAAATTGAAACAATTGAAAAAAATTGACAAAACAAAAAGTTGGTTCTGTGAAAAAATACACTGACAAACCCTTAACTATGCTAGTGAAAAGAGAGAAAACTCAAATTACTAACATACATGATGAAACAAACAATCACAACACACTACAGAAGTACAGAAGATAGTTTGAAATTATTTTGAAAACTTGTACTCCAATAAAATAGAAAATATCAAGGCATCAAAAGGGATAAAGAAGGGCACTACGTTCTATAGTCATATGATTTATGCTAATCAAATCAAGATGATACACACAATTTAAACAGGTCAATTTCAAGCAACAAAATAGCAGATGCCATCAGAAGTCTACCAACTAAAAAAGCCCAGGACCAGAGGGATACACATCTGAGTTCTACAAGACCTTTAACAAAGAACTAATACCAATACTCTTCTAATTATTTCAGGATACAGAAGAAGAGGGAGCACTTTCAAACTCATCCAATGAGGCCAGTATCACCCTGATTCCAAAACCAGACAAAGACAATCACTGAAGAAAACTTCAGGTCAATATCTGTAATGAACTTAGAAGCAAAAATTCTCATTAAAATTCTGGCAAATTAAATACAAAAACACATCAAAAGGTAGTGCACCACGATCAAGTGGGACTCATCCTAAGGATGCAAGATTGGTTTGACATACGGAAATCAATAGGTATAATTCATCATATTAAAGAACCACACGATTATTTCACTAGACACAGAAAAAGCACTCAATAAAATACAGCAACCCTTCATGTTCAAAACACTAGAAAACCTAGGGATAACAGGAACATATCTCAACATTGTAAAACTAACTATGCTAAAACCCAGGCCAACATCATTCTAAACGGATAAAACTTAAAAGCATTTACTCTAAAAACTGGAACAAGACAGAAATGCCCTCTTTCACCACTATTTAACATACTTCTTGAAACACTGGTCAGAACAATTAGACAGACAAAAAAAAATTAAAGAGATACAAATAGGAAAAGAAGAATTCAAACTGTCACTATTTGCCAACAACATGATTCTATACCTAGAAGAACCAAAAAATTCCACCAGAAAACTTCCAAAACTAGTAAATGAATTCAGCAAAGTAGTAAGATATAAAAACCAACACCCATAAATCTAAGTCATTTCTATATATCAATGATAAATCCCCTGAAAGGGAAATAAGGAAAACTACCGCAATTACAATACCCTGAAAAGAAATAAAATACTTGGGAATCAACTTAACAAAAGAGGTGAAAGACCTTTATAATAAAAACTACAGAACACTAAAGAAAAAAAAATCAAAGAAGACCCTAGAAGATGGAAAGATCCTTAGTCTTGGATAGGCAGAATTAATATTGTTAAAATGACCTACTACCAAAAACACTGTACATATTTAATGCAATCCCAATAAAAATCCCAATTACATTCCTCGTAGAAATAAAAGAAGTCATAAAATTAATCTGGAAAAATAAGAGACTCAGAATAGTTAAAGCAATCTTTAGCAAGAAGAATGAAGTAGGTGACATCACTATACCAGATCTTACAATATATTATAGAGCAATAGTATCAAAAACAGCATGGTATTGGCACCAAAATAGACTAGTAGACCAATGGTACAGAATAGAGGACATAGAGACAAACCCACATAACTACAGTTATCTTATATTAGACAAAGGCATCAAAAACATATGGGAGAAAAAATAGCTTCTTCAACCAATGGGGCTGGAAAAATGGAAATCCATATGCAACAAAATAAAATTAAACCCCTATTTCTCACCATGCACAAAATTAAACTGAAAGTGGATTAAGAACCAAAGAATTATACCAGAGACACTGCACCTACCAGAAGAAAAAGTAGGCCCAAATCTTTGTCATATAGGATCAGGCCCTGAGTTCCTTAATAAGATTCCTATAGCTCAAGAATTAAAATCAAGAATCAATAAATGGGATGAATTCAAACTGAAAATCTCCTTTTCAGCAAAAGAATTAATCAGTGAGGTGAATAGAGAGCCTACAGAATGGGAGCAAATTTTTACCACACACACCTCAGATAGAGCACTACTATCTAGGATATATAAAGAACTCAAAAATGTTAACACCAAAAAAACAAATAACCCAATCAATAAATTGTCCAAGGAACCTAACAGACACTTCTCAGAAGATGATATATAATCAATCAACAAATATATAATAAAAATATTCAACATCTCTAGAAATTAGAGAAATGTAAATCAAAACCCCTCTAGATTTCATCTCACTCTAGTCAGAATGGCAGCTATAAAGAATACAAACAACAATAAGTATTGGTGAGGTTGTGGGGAAAAAGGCACATTCATACATTGCTATTGGGACTGCAAATTAGTGCAGCCAATATGGAAAGCAAAATGGAGATTCCTTGGAAAACTGGGAATGGAATCACCATTCGACCAAGCTATCCAACTCCTCAGTCTATTACCCAAAGGACTTTGTACAATATACTACAGTGACATAGCCACATCAATGTTTAGAGCAGCACAATTCACGATAGGTAGACTGTGAAACCAACCTAGATATCCTTCAGTTGATGAATGGGTATGGAAATGTATGGGTGTGTGTGTGTGTGTGTGTGTGTGTGTATACATACACACACACACAATGGAATACTATTCAGCATTAAAAGAGAATAATATCATAGCATTTGCAGGTAAATGGATGGAGCTGGAGAATATAATGCTAAGTGAAGTTAGCCAATCCCCGAAAGTCAAATGCTGAGTGCTTTCTCTGATATAAGGATGCTGATTCGTAATGGGGTTGGAGGGGAAGCATGGATGGATTAGAGGAACTCTAGATAGAGCAAAGGGGAAGGAGGGGGAAGGAGGGGACATGGAAGTAGGAAAGATAGTGGAAAGAGATGGACATTATTACCCTAAGTACATGTATGAAGACAGGAATGGTGTGACTCTATTTTTTGTACAACCAGAGATATGAAAAATTGTTCTCTATATGTGTAGTATGAATTATAATGCATTCCTCAGTCATACATAATAAATTAGAATAAAAAATGTTATATGCAAAAAAGATTAATGGTTCAAATCTAGATGAATAATCAGAATCAAGTTCTCTTTAGAACTATGAACTGATTTTTTTTAAAATTTAAGTATATGTTCATAAGTCAGAATTGTAAAATTGGAGAGGGTAGGGGACAGGATCAAAGAGATACCAAGCAGCATAGATAGGTGAAAACCACAAGAATCAGCCTCAGTTGCCCACTGAATTAGGTTTTGATATTTTCCTTATATTTTTCCTGTCTGTACAGGACCTTGATGAAGGTAGTTAAGGCAAGCAGATAAAATAGACCTAAAGATACAGTTGATAATTTTTCTTTTCCCGTTAAGAATAAAATAGGCTGTAAGTTGATGACCTCTTTCTCCTGTTATCTTTTACAACAAACTTATTTTATGATTTTTTATTGTTGTGTGTTGTTTAGGGGACATTGCTCTTAAGGTTTGCTCATGGGATAGATTTAGAAAGAAAATAAGAGAAAAATTTGTTGTTTACTATGTTGATGACAGATACCTTGTCCTTTCTCTGTTTTGATCACTTACCTTGTTCTCTAATATTTTTTTCTTGTGTCTAATATTTTTAACCTGTTAGCTGTTGTAATATTGTAATTACTCTTTGGCTGGCTTAATGTAACTTTTAAAAATGTATTTGATATATTTTTGCTCATGATGTTTTAGCCGATTTCTGTAATTCCAATGTCCATTATAACCTTGATACCTGAGTTCTGCTATGATCAAAATTGTTATACATCTTATATTTCTATCAAGCATTTCCCTCACTTCTTCTGATGATATATTTTGTGTCAAAATTGTGCTAACACTCATGATAAGGAGCAAAAATGTGAAAGAACATCAACAAAAACAAAAAGCAACATAATATCCTACCACACAGATACGACTTAATTACTGTTCCAAGTGGGTGAAATTTGTTTTAAGATTCATTTTAAAGTTTGCTATAATATGGAAATATTTTGAATTAATATATAGTTTTCACAATTTTCCAGTAAGTGGGAAGTTTATGAAATCGCTGGTCACATGATAAATTATAAAGCAAAGTCATTCAATAATTGAAGAGAGTTATTTCAAAGCATAACATTCATGAATCATTTTCTTACAATGAGACTTGGAATGTAGCCTGTAGTTAAAGGAACACTTAAATTTATTTTTTAAAATCATAAATTGCAGTAACATTAATGCATAGAGCCTTAAACCATTTAGCAGTGACCTGATCAGGATAAATATAGGTCATTTTCTGGGAACTAATATTATACTGTTCAATGAACACACTGAAAATTTTCTTGGCTTAAATGAACTATTACCAACATTTTCCCTCTTAATATATTTATAATTTAAATGAGATATTTAAATAATGCCATGTAATGTAATAAATATTTTTTTAAATCCATCTGTATGCCAGGCTGTACCCTAGGTAATAGCTATGATGATAGCATGATGGATAAAATATTGCCTTGACCTCCAAGGAAGGGACTTAGAGTCTTGCAGGAGATAAACACACATAAGTGACTGCAATATACAGGCTGTGATCAATAGAGCAATAGACTCTGGTGTAAAAAAATGAATTTTTTTTCCTGCTAAAACACAGAGCAAGCAAAGAAGGAAAATTTATTTCATCCTGACATGAGACCCACATTCTGCCCAGGAACAAAAGAAATTGCAGAGTCTGACTCTAGAAGTGCAACTCAGGGAATATCTAAGGAACAAGTATAGCATTCTGCTGAATATAAGTAATAGAGCTAGCCCAAGTTTAAAAAGAAATTTGTTGTAACATTCGGGGACATCTCTCAGAATTCAACAGCAGGAATGCTGCTTGGTGTCAAAATAAAGGTGGAGTCAGGGATTCAAATGTCAACAGGTCTCTCACACCCTGTATTCTCTGGATATCTTTTTGTGAATGCTCATTACTCTTATTATCCTTAAAAAAAAAATGGCTGTTTCCTGTCTATTTAACGTGACCAAACTTGTACATTGACATTTTCTTTTTTTCGTATGTTATGATATTAGTTGCCATGAATAATATTAGTCTTATTCTCTATTTGTGTTTTCCAACATTTCCAGGAATGGACCAATTGGCAAAATTTGACCAATCTTGTTAACTGGATAAAGTCTGCAGATCTTGTTTCTTCATTAGTACAGAAAGATCAGAAATCAATCAGGTGAAAAACAGAGGACCATGTTTTAGAATTTAACTGTTTTGGGGGGAATCCTGTAGGTGTGCACTAGAAGATGTATAAGTCCAATTGATAATTGTCAATATAGTTTTGCAGTTTCTAATCAAGGGATTACCCAGGAGTCATATTTATTATTGGGAGCCTCAAGAATCTGAATATTAATAATTAGCAGCTCTCACTAGATTATGGAGCTAAGTCTCATCTCCATGCTTACTTTCTACAAGAAGCAACCAAGGATGAATACTGAGTTTGGGGCTGAAACAACTGAAGAAACAGTGGTACCAGTTGTAGACCAAGTAATATTGGAAGTTTAGTAAACCTAGGTGGAGTAATTTTCACACTGACATCTTCATAAAATTTAACAAGTAAATAAGTAGAGGTAAAATAGGCAGGTAAGAGTTTGGGGGTTTAAAGGGCAAGTGGAATGTTTGGACTTCGAGGGGAGCTAGGCTAAACTTTCCGTGGAACAGGAGGGAGGACTAAGTTCATAAGTACTTACACAGGTTGGCTTTGAGATTTGGAGGTAAAATTTTCTCAAATACTTGTATTTTTTTTCAGGCCATCTGAGATTGAGCTTTAAGCTGAGAGGGAAGAAATGCCGTGGATGAATATTGAGGGAAAAGTCAAGGTATAAAATAGTCTCAAGAGTGGCAAATGATTGTACTGGGGAGACATATTATATTTCTAAGCAGTATCAAGCTCCTGTTTGAGATCTGTAGTCATGAATTTTAAGTGAAACCAGTAGGGAAGAAAATCAAACTTTGCCTTGGGTTGATTTTGCTCTGTCAGAGACTATTTTATTATTATTATGTTTTTAATGCAGCCATAGGAAAGAGTGAGGCAAAATAGTCTCAGATGAGGACCTACACAAGGATGACGAGCTAACTTGCAGATTAAACGAGCAAATTTCCCCACTAAATAGCTCATGCTCAAGTGAAAAAATACAGTTTCCAATGACAAATGATGTTTACTAATTTTATGGTCATCACAAACCTTGTGGATAAAGGTTATATTCAGAGGCTCTTAAACATAAATTTTATATACTTAAAATTCAGCTTTGGAAATCTGAATTATAAACTTTAATTTGTTAGATTTAAATATGGAAATGTAAGTAACAACTCTATTTGATGAGAAGCCTTGAGAAGACTATAATCTTCTTGGCATAATTATTCTGGTACTATTATAAACTTGTTCTTCTTTGCAAGTTAAGGAATAGAAGGTTAGAAAATGTTTACATTTTAGTAATGCTATAAAAAATGATTTTCAGGGTAGCCTAAACTCTTATTACAGCTTAATACATACTCTCTTTCCATGACTATGCTAATGCCAACTTGTTTAAGACGGAAACCAGCTTTCCCAGACACTCTCTCCCTCTATGATACCAAGTAAGAAAGGGCTAGAAGAAGACCCTGTGTGAGACTTAGAAGCATAAATGAAGCAGAGGACTTTATTCTCTGAAGGCAGTAGTGCTCATATTTGGTAATAGACAAGAAGTAAAGCCAATTATTTTTCAATATGAGTTTAGTTTTTCTTTCTAAATACTGGTGGTTCTGTTGATCAAGAGTAACTCAGGATGCTTGACTTTGAAGCTACAGAGTTGTAAACCGTATGGACTTTCCTAAGCTTTTCTTCAAGAAAAGCTCCTGAGCTTTTCCTTCAAGATCTTTCCTGAGAAGATAGACATGTTTGATATATTTTTTTTGTTTATCTCTACAAGTTTCTACATTTTCACCTGTCAGTTCTTCAGTAGCTCTAGACCTACTTTTTCTTCCCCACTTTTGCCTCCAGACACTCTCTCTACAGTCCTCACTTTTGTGTAAGGTACAAATCCTGAAATAAATCCCTTCATACCAAAATACATGTCATGGCTCTGGTTTTTTCATAAAGCCTGAGACATTCTGAGTATAGCTTTTGTCATCAAAATTCAAGTTATAATTTCCACATTGCACACTAGCAAAGATCTTGAACATTGATGTAAGCCTCACATTGTTTATGCAAGTAAGTAGTTTGGAGTGTTGAGACCAGTGGTCCACACAAGGGGAGAAAGTATGTGATATTTTCAGGAATCTGAGAATAGATTATCATATCTCCACCATTGCCACAAGATGATTATTTCTGTATTTTCAATTACACAAATATTAAACAATTGTTGTAGATACATGAGAAGCACATTGAGATCAACCACATTGAGGAAGTTGATGTCATCAGTGAACAGATGAAGAGTAAATTGAAGGTAAACAAATAGTGCCTTTCACATTTGTTCTCTTTGAATTAGTTAATAAAGTGGGTTTTAAAAAGGGGTTTTATTCCTTCAAACCAAAATATGCATTGTAAAATAGTTAAAAATATAAGAAATAAGAAAACAAGATACACTGAAAGTAAGAAAAAGATTTCTAAGAGTAAATCTAGTCTTAAGTGATTAATGAAACAGGAGCTAATATGAATCAAGGTAAACTGGTTTTAGGGCATACATTTTCCTTGTTATTGGATTGGGGAAAGGACTTTAGCCTTAACAAGCAAAATAAAGAAATTTCAGAAAATTAATGATTGCACTTTGCCTAGTGCAGCCAAAATATACAAAATTATTGAGAGATGTGCCTTTAAACACCACCTGATACAAATTTAGTAGTATGCATCTTTTAGTTTATTTTGCACTGCTGTTAAAGAGTACCTATGCATTAATTATTTCTTCATCACTGTGACCAAAATATATGATACGAACAATTTAAAGGAAGAAAATTTATTTGTCTCATGGTTTCAGTCCACAGCTGCTGGCTCCGTTGCTTTGGGACTGAGGTGAGACAGAACATCATTGTGAAAGGTTGTGGCATAGAAAAGTCAGTAGATGGCAGCCATGAAGCGGGTGAGTGAGCAGGGGCAAGAAATACCTTTTCAGGATGTGTCTCCAGTAACTTACTTCCTCTATCCATGCCTTATGACCAAGTTTCTACCACCTCCCATTAGTCTATTCAGCTACTAGTAGATTAATCCAAGGATGAGGTGAGAGCTCTCATGATCTAATCAATTCCCTAAATTCCTACCTCTTGAATATTGGTGCACTTGCAGACCAAGCCTTCCACACATGAGCATTTGGAGGATATTCCAGGTCCAAATTGTAACAACCTAAAAATTGATAATGCAGAAAAAAATGAATTTATTTCTTACAGTTCTAAAAACTGAAAAGTCCAAAGTCAGGAGGAGAGGTCTGGATTTGGCAAGGGCATTCTTGCTTCATCTTTCCACTATAGAAGGCAGAAAGGCAAATGACTACACATGAAGAAGAGGGCCATACTCACTTTTATAACAAACCTATTCACACAGTAACTACCACACTACCACCATGAAAACATCAATCCACTAATAAAGGCAGATCATCTTTAAAGGTCATATATCCAACATTATTTCATTGGGATTGAATTTCTGACACATGAAGTTTGGGAGACACATTGAAATAGCACTGCACAACAGAGTGAACCATAACTTGATGACCAGGGTGGCTACACTAGATGTTGATAGATTCCAGTGAAACAGAATGAAGATACTAAAGGCAACCATAGAACAAAGATGTTGATTAAAAGGTATAGCCACAATAAATGGGATCTATGTTTAAATTGTGTATTAGATATTTTATAGTATAATGATTATGAATATTAGAGTTGTAACATAATTAGTGGACTAATTCACTGATAGGAATTAACTGGCTGGTAACTGTAGGCAGGTAGAATATGGATCATCACTGGGGGCCTGCCTTTGAGGTTCATATTTTGTCTCTAGTAAGCAAAGTCCTCTCTACTTCCTAATTGTCAAGCTCTGAGCTGATTTCCTCCTCCACACTTTTTCATCATGATGTTCTGCCTCAACTAGGGCCCAGAGTAGAAGAGTCAGCCATCTATGGTTTGAGACCTTGGAAACCATGAGCACCAAACAAACCATTCTTCCTCTGTGTTGTTGTGTCAGGTCTTTTGGTAACAGTGGCAAAAAAAAAAAAAAGGACTCAAACAAATAAAGTCTGCATTTTTTTTTTTCTTTTTCCTTTTTATTTTTCATAGAGGGGTAAAAATGAAAAAGATTTGCTTGGACCATATTTAACGTTTTGTAAACCAATATTTTATCAACTTAATATGAGGAAGAACATGTTTTATAACCTTAAGAAATATGTAGGCCAGCCAGGCCTGGTGGTACATGCTTGTAATTCTAAAGACTCAGGAGGCTTACAAAGGAGGATTATAAGTTCCAGAACTTCTTCAGCAACTTAGTGAGGCCCTATCTCAAACCAAAAAATGAAAAAGGACTGGAGATGTAGATCAGTGGTACAAGGCCTCTGGATTCAATCCCTAATGCCACAGTAAATAAATAAATAAAATAAGTAAAATGTGTTCAGCAAACAAGTATCTGCCTTTAAAAGCAAAAAGGAAAGCCATAAATAGAAACACATCATCCATAATTTCACTTCCCCCTTCCTCTTTAGGCCAGTTATTATTTTATCTTTCCTAATTTCTACGGATAGGATGTCCAGCACTTTATTAAATAAATAAAAGTAGTGAAAGTGGGTACCCTTATTTATTCCTGATCTTAGAAGAATCGCTTCAGCTCTTTCCCACTTGGTATGATGTTGAACATGGGTTTATTTTGTTAAATGGTTATTCTGTTGATGTTATGTACTATAAATGTATTTATTTACATATATTGAAATATCAAAATGACAAATCCCACCTGATCACAGTGTATTTTTTTATTTTTATTGATACATATTAATTTTCCACAATGGTGGTTAACTGAGGCAGTCATCTAAGTTCATAACATGATTTCATCAAATTCATTCCTTATTACCTTCTTTTACCAGTCTGTTTACCCTAAGTCCCCATTTCTGCTCCCTAATAGACATTATTTTAAACTCATGATGTCCATTTTCCTGCAAATGACATAATTTTAGTATTCCTTGTGGATGAACAAAACTGCACCATAGATGTATACCAAATTTTCTTCATACACTCATCTGACAATGGACATCTACACAGATTTTATAACCTAACTATTATGAATTATGCTACAACAAACATGGTTGTATGTATCACTGAAGTGTGCTGAATTTAAATCTTTTGGGTAAATATCAAGGAGTGGTACAGCTTGATCATTTGGTCAGGGATGCCTGGAAAGGTGGAGCATGAGATAGAATGAAAGTGGCATTTCCAGAAAACAGAGGAAATGAACAAAGTCATCAATGAATATGGTATGTACAGGGCAAACATGATGAAGGTTTTGAAGAAAAGCAATATATCCTCTTATAAAATAGTATAATTTAAAACATAATAAAATTATTTTAAAATTATATTTAAAATATTATTAAATTCAAATATAATATATTTTAAACTCAACTTAAATATTTTAATCTCTTGCATATGATAATAATAAGCTGATAAAAGAATTGAAAATATTTTAATCTCTTGCATATGATAATAATAAGCTGATAAAAGAATTCCTTCAGAATCTCCTTTCTTATATTATTCAAAGCCACAGAAGCTTCTAATTTAAAACTGACACTGGTAACAGCCGACTTACAAACAATGTACTCTGGCTCTACTCTTTTCACTATGATTTATGATCACATACTTAAGGTGTCTGCTTAGAGCATTAAATGATGAAGGGTTCTAGGGTCACAAAATAATGCCTCTGCAAGTTTAAAGGAATCATAAAAAAATTGTAGCAGGAAAAAATGGAATTTTATTTCATGATTTCATTGATCCTCCTTAAATTTCTTTTTTTTTTTGGGGGGGGGGGTACTGGAAAACCTTTATTGAGATGTAGCAGTCAAACCACATAGTTGTTAAACCACCATAACTATGTCTTAAATAATCAGTTCAGCTGGTCTCTATTTAACATAATAGCTGCCTATTAAACCTAAATTAAGTACAAAATTAAATGACTCTAAGACACAAAAACCCCAAAACGACTGCCAAGCCCAGAAAGAAACCCCTGGTTGGCACGAGTTTTTTTTTTTAATTTTTTTTTTATTGGTTGTTGAAAAACATTATAAAGCTCTTGACATATCATATTTCATACATTAGATTCAAGTTGGTTATGAACTCCCAATTTTACCCCAAATACAGATTGCAGAATCACATCGGTTACACATCCACATTTTTACATAATGCCCTATTAGTAACTGTTGTATTCTGCTACCTTTCCTATCCTCTACCATCCCCCCTCCCTCCCCTCCCATCTTCTCTCTCTACCCCATCCACTGTAATTCATATTTCTCCTTGTTTATTTTCCCATTCCCCTCACAACCTCTTATATGTAATTTTGTATAACAATGAGGGTCTCCCTCCATTACCATGCAATTTCCCTTTTCTCTCCCTTTCCATCCCACCTCATGTATCTGTTTAATGTTAATCTTTTCTTCCTGCTCTTCCTCCCTGCTCTGTTCTTAGTTGCTCTCATTATATCAAAGAAGACATTTGGTATTTGTTTTTTAGGGATTGGCTAGCTTCACTAAGCATAATCTGCTCTAGTGCCATCCATTTCCCTGCAAATTCTATGATTTTGTCATTTTTTAGTGCTGCGTAATACTCCATGGTGTATAAATGCCACATTTTTTTTATCCATTCATCTATTGAAGGGCATCTGGGTTGGTTCCACAGTCTAGCAATTGTGAATTGTGCTGCTATGAACCTCCTTAAATTTCTACTTAGTCTTTTCTTAGCATTTCTGATAGATTTGTCTACACACAGAAATTCATATCTGCCTGTAAACTTAATTCATCTGTATTTCAGAGGAAATTTTTTAAAAAGCTGAATTTGCCATTTGTGAATTTCTATACAAGCTTTTAAACTTTAAGTGTGAACTTTCTCAAGTGAGCAGTAATTAATAGTAATTAAGTAGACATGATGAATTAGTTTCAATAAGTACCTAACTGAATTATGCGTATGCTTCCATATCTATTAGTCTGCTTTCTCAATCTCATTTAACATTGAAGGAACACTCATTAGGTAGATGCTAGAGTTACTCACTATGTTGGTGGCTGGGTTTATTACTGAGGAAAATGGGATAAAATTTATATATACAATGTGTTTCCTGTCTGTAACTCAGTAGATGTGACACTGCAAGTTACTTCACCATTTTTATGTCTTAGTTTCTTCATTTTTCATACAGGGATGTAAACAAATGAATCTCACACAGTTATAAAAACAAAAAGGAAATGTTTACATAGAACGTACTCAAATGTTGCTTTTATTAATATTATTAGACTATCATCATAAAATTATAATATGGTATGATTAATCAATTTAATACCTGTAGAGAGCAAATGCTTTGCGACTCTATCAGAGGGCTTCATGGTTTTTTGAATAAGGCTTCCTTGAAGGTAATTCTTAGTAGATCACTGCAGAAATTTAAAAAAAATTAACATGATTTACAGAGCAGAGAGAGCTCAGCACCAGAAGAAAAGCGCATGTGTCACAAAGAAGATGTATAAGAGAACATCACATTTTAAAAATTACAAGCCATTGTTGCATAACTAGAACCAAAGTTGCCAGGGGAAAATCTCTGGAAATGGTGCTAGAAAATATTTTTTGGGATCAGATCATAAAGGACTATTGAAGGGTAAGTTTTTTTTGTTTTTTTTTTTTTTAATTTTTTTTTTACCACAGCTTTTATTGTTTACCCTGTAAAAATAAAATATTCATTTACCTTTTTCATAAAAAATACATATGGTATTATTGAACATGAATATCAAGGACAAATTCATTAAAATGATTTATTTGAAGATTATTGTAAATATAAGATGTGGTCTTACACTAATATCAAAAAGTCCATTGGAAGGAAAGGAAAATATGTGAAAGATATGTCAGGAATAGAACTCCCAGGAGTTGTTAGGCTAACACACTGACTTATCAAGGAACAGCAGAAGAGCCGGTGTTTTTCCTGCTTCCACTGTAGTCAAAGAAGGAAGAAGAGAAAAACAAGAGAGTTGCATCAGGTTGACAATGGAAAAGGGTGATTGTCAAGAAGGTAGACATTAAATATATAATATTCTACTGTCAAAAAAAAAAGTAAATTGAATCTGGCCCATAAAGTTTGAAGGTATGACATTGTTAATAACCTTTCTTAGGACATCAATGTTCTGGCAAAGATATCATCTGTGCCATCTGTGACCTATGTATGGTCTAATTCACATTTCATTACATTTCATCATGAACGGGAAATAGGATACCTGTTGATATGACTATCAAAACAAATAAACAAAAAGAAAGCTGCCATTGAAAGCAAGAAAGAGAGTGTCTTCTATATAGGAATTTGAGCAAATGAATAGTTAAGTGAAGGAGAAAAAATATATACATAAATAAAAATAAAACCTCGCAGGAAGAATAGTAGGTCATTAATGGAATGGGATTCCCAAAGCCATAACAGAAACTGGTTGAGAATACTTGAAAAGCAATTGCCAAATTCCCCTTAAGGAAAATAAAAGTGTCACAAGAATGAGAAGGAATGCACATACAAATATAGTGCTGAGTGTTGAGCATGGTTAGATCTCTATTTTTTTTTCCTTTAAGAATGAAGAGAAAAGCAACCAGCAGAATGTCATGCAGGCAAAGAAGTAAACAAGGAAGGGCTCAGAACTTAAAATTGGTGGAAAGGTATTTCAGAAATAGCTTATCTGAGATAATAAAAAAAATTAGTCATAAACAAGTAAATATATACCAAGTAAGTGTTAAAATTTCAGCGATTCCTAAAGCCATAAAATAGAACTGGCTTGAGTTAGCTTGTTTACTTACTGTTAAATTTCTTTCTCAGAAAATGTTTTATTGGGTGAAATGATAGGCAGAGAATGAAAGAATATGAAATAATATAAATTATACTGATCTAGCACTTGGAATTTTTAAGAAACAGATTTCTTAAAAAAAAATTAAGGATTTTTTTTCAATGTCATAAGACCATGAATCTTTGAGGTTTTTTTTTTGTTGTTGTTGCTGTTGTTGTTTGGTTGTGCTTTTTGTTTTTGTTTTAGTTTTTTTCAGTACTGTACATCAAATCTTACATATTCTAGGCAAGTCCTCTACCACTGAGCTACATATCCAGCAAGATCATGAGTCTTTGAATTTGAAAAAGAATAATGAAAGAGATAATTGACAGTACAAGATAAAAAATAGTTTGGTTACAAGACTAAAAATCTCAAAGAAGGCAAGGATAAATTGTTCAAAAAGAAATGGAATAAAAGTTCACAAGATGGAATATTTGCATGTTTGCGGAAGTTGATCTAAGGAGATGACTGTGATCTTCAAAATATCTATGTAAATAGAGATGTCAATGATTTCTTTGACAATAGGATGAAGTTGAAAGACACTTACAAAAATGGTAAATTAACTATATTTGCAGTTTTCACACACCTCAATTTTTACCAGTTCACTTGATCTTTCAAAATCTTCTCAGAATCACATCAAATGTTAGGAAACAAATAGTCTATCTTCAGAATTGAAACACATTTAGAATACTGAATAGTCTCTGATATCAGACTCCTCTATGTATTAGCTTAGAAAATTATTGACTTATCTGCTTCAATTTTTAAAATTTTAAAATTGTGGTAATAAATATTTTGCATGAATCAAATGAGAGTAACTTCATATATCATAGAAATAGTTTGCATGCTACATAAAAGTTCACAAGTATTAGGTATTCATTTATCATCATTATCATCAATCATCATTAGCATCAAAAGTATTATTCAAAGATGGATTATTCATACAAAATAAATACAGCTGTTCAACATATAGATGGAGACTAATTCTGTGATTTCTTCTTCCCTCAAAAATCATGATTTGCTGAAATTTGTTAACAGATTAACATGGGAAAATAAGTTAAATGTTTCTTTTGGAAACTGTCTGCAAACTCATATATGCTTGCTCATATTTTTATACATGCTTATTATTTGTACATGTTCAAGTTAAAAATAATTACATAAAACTCTAAAAATATATATTCAAAGTGAAGCAACATAAGGTAATATTATGTGGAGACACTCCTAAGTCTTAAAATTGGAAGCTTCAAAATATGGTAAGCACACAAACCTGAATTTCATCATATGAAAACAACACTGTTCAAATGATTATAATTTTAATAGTAAAATAATATGTATATACTTTATTGCTATTGCTAAAAATATTTTAGTGATGTGCATGATACTGCTGATCAAAATATTTCCTGTGTTTTGAACTAAAAAAATCTTTATAGTCAACAATTGTCAGTTTCTTTTAGAAAATATTGGTATTGCCAGGCACAGTGGCACACACTTGTAATCCAAGTGGCTGGGTAGGCTGTTTCAGGAGGATTGCACGTTCAAAGCCAGCCTCAGCAAAAGCAAGGCAATAATCAACTCAGCAAAACACTGTCTCTAAAATACAAAATAGGGCTGAGGATGTTGCTCAGTGGTCAAATGCTCCTGAGTTCAATACCCGGTATACTCCCCTGCAAAAAAAAAAAAAAATGGTATTTTCTGAGTAACAGAGAGACAGATGGTGGATATATAAACTTCTCTTCCAGCCTTGCCACCAGGGAACATGTCAATGAAAGTAGGATGCAGAGTGGATTCTAATAAACATACAGATATTTATTACTAAGCATGTGCAAAGACAATCACTTAGTTTATCCTATAACATTGGTGTTTATTTTGTTTTAGGCATTCCTACAAGCACCTTAAAAATTTCATTTCACTCTAATGTAGATAAAGTGACAAATTGACAGCAAGATCAGTAAGTCTTCTACTTGGCTGACATATCAGAATCTTTGGTTAAGAAAAAGAGGAGAAAGGAAGAAGAAATCTGTGGGGGAGGGGTTTGGATGTACTATACACTCTAAACAATGGTATTTCCTGATGATTTCTTATTTTCCCCAAATACAACATTTTAATGTTTATAATGTTAATGTTAGTTATGAGCCTTTGTTACATATTCACTCAATGATGTATAATGAGTTTATATATGAACTATGAAGAATGAATTTCTGATCAAGGGCCTTAGAATGCTAATCAATCATATCTGAGTATGTATTTCCAATTAGAGTCCTAAAAATATAAACTTATAACACAAAAGTCTATAATAAAATTTGTTCAATGACACATACTAACTTACACAATGCTCTATATATTGAAGCATCATCGATTTTGAACATTAACAACTGACCCATTAGGTCAAATAGGCGAATGTATTCATTGTACTGAACAGCCACTAGGGATTGGACACAGAACATACCAATGTTTTGTGAATCTGCAGCTTTAGCCAAAGGCAACAGCAGGCTAAGTAATGTCAAGAGTGCCTGAAGATAAGAGCAGTGGGCACACCAGGAGAAAAGTCGAATCAGACACTTTTCCCAAATGACCTGTGAGCATCTGCAAGTGTCACTGTGAGTCTGAGAACTATGTCACCCCTCAGGCCTTGACCGAGGAGGTTTTGTTTTTTTGCTGCTTGAAGTCTAAAGTGCCATGGATTCACTATCAGATACCTTTCTAATCCTCTTTCAAGCTCCATAGAATTTAACAGGGATATTTTATAATTGATGACCATAATTTGTGGCCATTTCCATATTTCATAGGATTTATGAGATTTCAATGGGTCATTGTAATTTGCAAAAAAAGATATATATATATATATATATATATATATATATATATATATATATATATAGAGAGAGAGAGAGAGAGAGAGAGAGGAATACTGAAACACATGTGTTTAAAAATTATTTCACATTCTGGATGTGATTTCAATAGGATACTTTATATTCATACCTGGATGCTAAAATGTTCCCAATTAGAGCTCACTTTAGCAATAAATTTAAACTTTGAAATACCAGTATTTAAATGTACCACAAACTTTGAAAAAGAAAACAAGCAGCATAAAAATTTTACATGAACATTTCAGTTGCTTCACCATATGTGTCCCCAATAAAAATATAATTGGTTGCCTAGACAATTACTTATGGTATGCCATAAAATGACACTATAAAAACTATTTTCACTCAGTTAAAAACATGCTGCACATTGCATTGTAATTTTCACTGACAATCAGAAATCAACATATTTTATAATAATTATTTACTCATTAAAATTTCAAATGACAACATTTAGCATAGTTAAATCTTATTGTTATAGCTCTCATCCACAAAGAGCTGATGTTAAGGTTAAAATATTAAAAACAAAACCTCAAAAAATACTTGCCGCATTTTAATATTATAAATTTATTTTAAACTCTCAGAATTATAATAATGTAAGTTTCTCTAGTTGACATTATATCTTCTATTTGTTTAACTGTTGCAATAATGTTTTGGACCAATGTTACAGAGGCAAACACATTTTTTAGTCTCTTACTTAAAAGTCACCTCTGCCTCAGTCACAGGTGCTGAGCTGTCCCTTGGGTTCTTGTGTTGACCACTGCAGCCTCAGCACTCTGACAGCCCTCATTTAGCCTGGTTAGTTGACTATTTGAAGCTCTCTCAACTGTTAATTACTTGATTGAAAGTGACAGCAAAGGCATTTCAGGGTTTTGTTTTGTGATTGTTTATTTTTTGGACATTTATCTTTCTATACACACATTTCACTAGGATAGTCCAGCAGGGTTACAATCAAGCAGCAAAACCAAATTGTAACTGGTTCCTGCCCAAACCAGTGGTCCCTTCTCAGTACAGATTGTATTTCTACACATCAAACTAAATAACTTAACACTTTATTTCAGAAAGATTGTTTCTGTGGATGAGGGAAACAAAATATTCTTTATATTAGTTAAAGTAGAAAGGCATAGTTTATTCAGGACAATTGCAATATGTATAGGGACTATAATGGTTGGATTTTGTAGTAAGAGACAGGAGGCTCAATTCAAATGTGACAAATTAAAGTATGGATTTAGTAGTTAAAGAGGGGTAGTGGGATCAGGCATCAGTGGATAGAATATTGCTAAGAGGAAACATCAGGGGTCGGGGACATTCTAGCTAAAACAACCTAACAGGATTTTTGCTAAAGGCAGTAAGATAATCAGGTAACACCTAGTGGGTGGTTGTGGATGAGGATTTTGATGAGCTATCAAGGTTGTGAGACTCTGGCTAAACTAGTCCCCAGGAGCTATGGAGCCTAGTGGGTCTTAGAGGCACCGATTAAAGCTTAGTAAAGAAGAGAAGCTGCTTTTTCTCAGGACCCCTAGATAGACCCTGTTATTTGGCTTTAGATGTGTGTCTAAAATCATTTTCTATATCTGAATATTATAGTTCAGAGGTGCTCCTTAGCCCTCAATTTGCTAAGTCTATAAACCAAATAGGTAGGTATGAAGTAGGGATCCTCTTTACATTTGTTAATCTTACTCTTTTATAACTTGACAGCCACAAATGCAAAATTCTTTTCAAGTCAATGTATTTCAAACTGTAATGTATACTTGATGTATCTGGTAGGTTTGTTCACATTCCACTGCAGATAAACTGAATCTCCACCTGCCTTGTAACCAGATTCCCAGTTAATTTGCACAGTAGTAGATGATTCTAAAAGAAAAGGAAATGGATAGATAGCACTTTCCCATCAGCCAGTTGCTAATATCTCCTGAGTAGGGGAAGGATTACACTTTCCAACACAAGCAATCACCCTCCAGGATGACTCTTTTTTCCTGCCTTTTGGTCGAGTAGGCATGAGAAGAAAGGAAATATAAAGGAAGAAAGAAAATTTAAAAGGGGCAAGACACCCCTACTCCCACAGGCATCAGCTCCGAATCTGCTCCCCAGAGACATCTCTCTCTCTCTCTCTCTCTCTCTCTCTCTCTCCCTCTCCCTCTCCCTCTCCCTCTCCTTCTCCCTCTTCCTCTCTCTTCTATCCCTTAAATAAAGTTTACTTTCCATTCTTGTTCTTGCCTTATGTTTCTCTGGTTTTTAATCTTCAACACTGGGGAAACAAGGACCTGATCCCTATTTTCAAGATTGGTATCAGTAGTATGACTATAGATTACATTATTTCCTTCAAGATTATTTCCTTCAACAACTTTTTCTATAAAGAGTTAGATGATGCTGAAGAAATGGAATAGGTCGTGTGAGTAATTCATAGTGCAAGGGATACATATTCAGGTGAGCAACAACATGTGCAAAATTATAATCTTGTACAAAGACAAAATTTGTGGTGTTAAGTGTGTTTGAGTTATCTAAGCAAGACATGAGATGAAACTTGTGATAAGCAAGTGGTAGGGGAACAGATTATGTTTTATTTAGCATACTAAGTGATTATCATGATTAAAGAACAAAACTTACTATTTGCATGTTTCATTTCAGGAGAAACTTTACATTTCTGTATTTTTAAATACAAACATCACTTTCTGATGGCCTATTCATTTAATAAAGAATCAGTAGGATTTTTCTATTTTTAATATGGATTTTACCTATGACTTTATGGAATTGCTTTGTGAGAGAGTTTGGTTAATTCAAGTATCTATTTGTACTGGATTGTGGAATTAGGTATTATGACAAGAAGTTCACTCACTTGTCATTCTGCCAATCTCCTCTTCTTCTCTTTGTTTTGTTTACAGATGTGTTTATATGCATTGTTGGAATAATCTAACTTGCAAATGGTAGGACACATTGCCTTCCTTTCTTCAAGATTTGTCAAAGTAGCACTGGGACAGAAGAAGAAGCAGAAACACTGAAATAAACATTGTAAGGTTCAATTATAGCTTGGACATTTAAATTACGCGACAGTGGAAAAATTCACTAACTTTTGAGTCATATTTTCTCAATTTTAAACTGTTGGGTAGAAATACCTGCTACATCAGATCTATTAGATCTACATAATCTACTAGATTATGCAGTTGAAAATTAGGTCAAAGTTAAATGCTTTAGATAGTGGAAAAATAGCTATGTTGCTAATCCCTTTGCTTGGTTATGACAATAATGGATTAACAAATTTGACAAGAACATAAATTTTGATTAAATATTTTGTCTCACTGAATTTAGCCTCACCATCAGTAAACCTTGTCCATATGATTATAAAGCTAGATACAGTTGTGGGACCTTGGGAAGTTGCTTCATTATCAGTCCCAATATCTGCATTACAAAAAAGAAATGGACAGTAAGCAAATTGTTCATAGATTTTTTCCAGAGGATTAGATAATTATGTAATGTACATATTAAGTGTCTTATTAGTATTGGATATATAGTAATGCTAGCTAATAATAAGAAAGCTGATGGGAAAGTAACTTTGAATCTTTGATCATTAAAGGGTTACCTGGGAAATTAGAAGAAAAGTCTAATGTGCTATAGTAGATAGACAGAAATGCATAGATATAGGTCAAAGGCCACTAAGACAGTGTAAGTTTTCTGAAAGCTGAGCTTATTTGCATTACTTTATTAAGGTATTATCCTTCATACCTCATCACTAGTAACCTATCTAGTTTTTAAATTCGTTCATTTTAATGGATGAAAAATATTAAACTGGGTTGACCTCACAATCAATTTCAACAAAGTACACTTTTCTATCATCACTGTTTTTTACCCAAACCAGACACTTTGTACATTGAGCTATGTCAGCAGCAGGAAAAAAAAAGAAGAAGAAGAAGAAAGAAAAAAAAAAGAAAAAGAATCTCACAAAACTGAAGACTGAGGTAAAATAATAAAACTGAAAAAAGAAAACAATGAGCAGGTTTTCTTGTGATCCAAGCTTCTATGGCTAAACACATATGTTTAAGGATGTGATATGGGAACCAGAACTTTATTAATTAATATACCAGTTACCATCAAAAGTAAAATACATAATTGTCTTTTGTTTCCTCTCTGTCAGGCAGACTGTATGATACAGAATAAAAGCAAGGGTAATTTGTGTCACTAAACTTGAGCATGTATAAATAACTGGCAAGGATGATTTATTGCTAAAATAAATCCTAATATGAATAAATGAACTATTTGCTTTAATTGCAGAAGATTTAGTCTCACTGACTACACAGGTGAAGTTCAAATTAAAATGCATGAATAATGAACAAGTTCATGGAGGGTCATTTACAAAGTCTTTGGAATAGCACATTTCTTATATCTTAAGAGATAATGTCAAATTTATATTTGAAGATATCTAAACTTATTTTCAAAGCAGTTTATTTGAATGAAACTATAACATTTTAAACTAAAGGTATATAAATAGGATTCTTTCCTGATAAGTAATTTTTATTTATGTTTCAACAATTTTTTAAAACTATTGTAGTAATCATGTTAGTTAGGTTTTTGTCATTGTAACCAAAATACCTGACTGGAACAAGTTAAAGGAGCAAAAGTTTATTTGGCTCATGCTTTCAAAAGTTCAGTCCATAGTCAACTGATTCCATTGCTTTGTGTCTGAGATGAGACAGAACATCAAGAACATAATGGCAGAATGGTGTAGAGGAGAAAAACTGTTCAATTCATGGCAGCAGGAAAGCAAAGAAAGAGAGGGGAAGAATCTATCAGGACAATGAACTTTTCTGGGGCACCCCTCCCAGTGACCCATTTCCTTCAACCACACCTCACCTGTCTACAGTTACCTCCCAATTAGTCCTCTCAAGCTAGGGTGGACTGATTAAATGGACGCTTTCATAGTTTAATCATAATTTAATCCTCTGAATATTCCTTGCATTAACAGGAATTTTTGTGGCATGTTTCATATCCAAACCATAACAATAATTTTATAAAAATAATTGCTTATTATGCATAAAATAATATGAAATAAAATTAAAGCTTATGTGAAATAAATTGCTAAATAAAATGAAAAATTATTTTTAAAATTTTCTAAGTTGAATTCAATTCAATAAATATAGATATTTCCAATATAACTAATATTGGGGTCAATATTGTTGAAAGAAAACCAAGAATGCATGTTTCTCTTAAGGAAAAGAGTAGTCACATCCTCAACACACATGCAAAATTATTCTTCTTGGAAAATACATTTCTGTTACTGTCTGTTTATTACTCTGTTCTACATATGAGTAAAAACTGAGAGTTCAACTTTAGTAATTAAAATAACAATTTAAATGAATGTACTAAAAATGTATGTCAGTTGTTTACTATGAAGAATTAAGTAATGTTATCAAGTTGGATCTAATTTTAAACAGGAAGTTTTATTTGACGATAATCAAACAGAGGAATGAAAACAATGTATAATTTGATAGTTTAAGTCTTAATTTTTATATTAATCTGGATAAGAATTTGTTTAATGAGTGTATAGAAAAGTAGTTTAATGTCTTTGGCAATAAAAATCCCCACATATTTATACAGAAATCATTCAAAAAGAAAAATGATCCTGTGTAATTTTGAAGTCTAAAATAAAACTTATTCTTATGAAAAGGTAAACATGTAGCTGAATGCATCTGATAGTGACTTTGAGTTGAAAGTATAGACTGTTGAAACAAGTTATAACACAAGTCTTGGAAAACATTGATCTATTTCAAGCCCTCATTCTGTAAGTGAGAAAATGTAAGTATTTTCTCTAAATTTCAATACGCTGATACAAAGAAAACTGAGAAACCAAATCAGTGTAAAAGGAAAACAATACTAAGAAAATATTTGGCCCTAATTCCAAATTCTGAATCTAAAACCTAGTGGTTATAGTTTCAACTTTCAACAAAGTTTCAAGGGAAATTATTTCCCTGTATATTCTATCATGCAAGAGTGTTAAAACTCATGAAACAGAAAAAAACAACACTTAATATAGTGCTCTCTGAAGTCTGTCTATAGAAATTTGAATTTCAACAATTTGAAATTTTACAGCAATGATTTCTAATGTCAACAGCTTATAGTCAACAGGTGCACAAGAACATCTGGAATCCAACAAGAAACCACTCAACATTTATTTGCATGTACTTTACTAAAACTGAAATACTGTTTTTTCCAATATTTAATTTATACAGTTCTTGTATCTCACTGTCTTGCTCAAGCACCAAGTCCAACAAGTGAGGAACCTGAGGGAGTGGGTTTTGAAATGTAGAGAGTTTGAAGAAAATTCCACCAAAGACTTTGCTCATTTTCAAGGTACTGTAGTATGGAAAGAATACTGTAAAAGTAAAAGTTTAGAAATATTTACATAATCATATTTTTAAAAAAAGTTATCGCTAATAAACAAAAAACTAATAAAAAATTAAAAAAGAAAAAAAAGAATAAAAAAAATAAATAATAAATAAATAAATTTTTTAAAAAAGTTATCACTGACACAAACTCCCACATTACCATTATAGAAAATTTAATTTTCATTTATTTTTATTTTTAATTTTTGGTACCAGGGATGGAATCCAGGGGATGTTTTACCACTAAGTCACATCCCCAGCCCTTATTTATAAATTATTTAGAGACAGGCGCTCATTGAGTTGCTTAGGGCCTTGTTAAATTGCTAAGGCTGACTGACTTTGAACTCTCAATCCTCTTGCCTCAGCCTCCTGAACTACTGTAATTACAGATGTGTGCTAGAGCATCCAGCTAATTTTTTTTTCTTACTTGTTTAAAATAATTGGAAGTTTCAGTTGATTTTAAGTCTATATTTTTAAAATATTTTTAATGTATAATTTTTAGCTATTTTACTGCACTATCATAGATGAAAATTTTCTTTCCATAGTTGTTGAAATAATGTTAATGGTACCAGGTATTGAATGTTTTTTTTAATGGTACTAGGTATTGAATTCAGGGGCAGTTAACCACTGAGAAACAACCCCAAGCCATATCCCCAGCCTGTTTTGATTTTAACTTTTTATTTTGAGACAGGATCTCCCTAAATTGGTTAGGACCTCACTAAGTTGCTGCTCCAACACACCTGGATTTTATTTATTTTTTAATTCTAAATTTTAATTTATATGTCTTTTTTTTTTGTCCAATAGTGGCTACCATTTTCAGCTATGATAGTAAGTTAAACTAGAAAACAGGAATGTTTAGCCAAAAGTGATTTAGTACCCTCTTCTCATTTCTTTCTTCTGTTATTGCATATTAAACCAGAATCCTTCTCCATAGCTTGTACTTTAAGGTTGATTGACCTGTGATCAAATATGATCCTATATGATCCTATGATCCAAATATGATCCTATATGAATAAGCCATCAGTGAACGCCACATCATGTACAACCACAAGAAATGGATTCTAATTAGTAGAAGTTATAGTCCATGAATGTATACTATATCAAAATGCACTCTGTCATGTACATCTAAAAAGAACAAATTTTAAAAATTTAAAAAAAAGAAAGAAAGATATACAAGGTGGAGCTCTGCTGGAACGAGTTTAAGGATATTCCTCTTAAGATTCTACCTTTTGCACCTTCTCACCCTGACTTCTTTCTTAGCAATATAAGATGAAAGATATCACAGCCATTACATAGCATAATGATGAAAGTTACATATTGAAAATAATGAAATAGGAAGGTAAACAATCAGTGATTCTTGAGAAAATCCTTGAGCAGATAAAATAGCTCTGTAATTCCTCTCTTGTAATTTTAAAACAGAAGAAAATTAAATTCTCATTTAAATCACTTATTTGGGGTTTTCAAAATGGTGGAATAGAGGTCACTTTCCCTGCTGCTTCATTGAGTGAAACCAAGAAAGCAGTCAGGCAGCTTCTCTGTAAGATGGGTAAACAACAACGACAACAAAAAAGTGAGGGGACTTTACTAGAATTTTAAGCTGGATATTCAGAGCAAGAGGTTGTATATAATAAAATAAGGAGAAAATCACCACAGCAAAGCCACCACTGTGACCGGGCCAAAAGCACCATATCCAGAGCATCCCTCTGTGAGCATAGTGGAGGAATAAGGGAATAAAGGAAGCAACATTTTGGGGGAGCCCAAGGTGTGTAAGGGTATAGAGTGTTTAGAGATCAAAGACACCGCCCGGCAAACCTGAAAGATGAGCTGCACAATATCCTTGTGCATGGAAAGAAGATGCCATATCTCCAGGCAGCATGCGGAGGACAAAGAAAGGAACAATTTTGCAGCCCCTGGGAGGGAGCTAGCACCTGAAAGGGCCAATTCTTGGAAAACTCTAGTTTGACCTGAAATACAGACCCAGAAAAACACACACTTCACAACAGAGAGTGTACTTAAGTGACCAGAAGAAAATCAAAGGTTGAGAGAGGTTTACATAGGGACAGCTGATCCTGGAAACACCAGCTCTACTCCTTCTCTTTCAAGCTGTTTGCTTGTAGGATCTGCTGGGCGAGAAACATCTGCTCAAGAGCTCCGAAGGGCAGGGTCAGGAGCGATTGCTTGAAGACTGACCCAAGACTAGGAAATGTGGGGTCTGAAGATAATATAGGGCACTAAGAATTGGGTCCTCCACCACATGAGTGGAACCCAGGGGAGTCCCCTGGGGTATAGTTTTCCAGAAGAGAATAGCAAGTAAGGGGGACTGGAGGTGTTCTGATTTAAAATCTCCAGAACATTTGGCATTCATTGAAGAGCCTGGAGCCCACCTAAGTCTAACCCTGCCTCCAGGAATTCCACCTATAGGATTAACTCACTCCAGCAATCTTGAGGGTGGAGCATAATATTCCAGAGAATACCACCTAAAGCTGCCGAGAAAAGAAACTGAGAATCTTCTTGAACTCCAATGGAAAGAATTCCTTAATTTTTCACTAACTTATTTTTTTTACTATTCTTTTTTTCTGTGTTTAATGGTGATCTTAATGGTTCTAGGATATTTATACATATTTATGTATATTTTTTTCTCATGTCTAGAATTTTTGAAGCCAGGTATTTTTCATGGATTAGTTTTTTTTTGTGAACTAAAATTTTTGATTAATATATTTTAGTTTTATATTATTTCACTTTTTAAAAAATTTTTACTATATATGTATATATATACATATATACTTACTGTATATGTATACTTACTATATATATACTTACTATATATGTATGTATACATATATGTGTGTGTATATGTATATATATATATTTTTTTTCCTCCTACCTATTTCTCCTCTCTCTTTTCTTCTGCGAACAGCCAAACTGTTGTTCTCTCTTATTGTTCTCTCTTTCACTGTTCATTTATTTGTTTGTTTGTTTGTTTACTTCTGTAGTCTCTCCTTTCTTATAATCATTACATCCTATATCACTTCTGTTTTCTCCCTGTTCAACATTTGAAATTGTAAACTCTTGAAAATTTGCTGTTTTTATTGTAGGCAATAACTGATATATCATTTCTGTTTATTGTGATAATTAACATTGTATATGTCATAGTAGGAATTATTTGGCTTAATGCTATATATTGTTTGCATTGGTTGTCATTGTTATTTGTCTCCCCCTAAAGAATGAGGCACTGGAAACCTCCAGGGACATTATAATTCCACAGGGTAGAAATTCTACTGTCACAGGTGCATACTGTTAGATGGATAGACACACAAACAACACAACAAAAGCAAGGGAACAAACTTCCCCAAGTAAATCAAAATTCTCCAATAACAGAATCCATCAAAAACACAGTGGAAGAAATGTGAGCGAAGGAGTATATGTAGTTAAACTGATCTGCTAAGTAAAGGATGGCATAAGAAATAAAATCTAAAAGAAAATATGGGAAGTGAAATATCACTTCAATAATAAGGAGGAGGTTTTAGAAAAAAAGCAGAAATACTCAAAATGAAGGAAAGAAAAATAATTAAAACTTCAATAGAAAGCATCACTAACAGATTAGACACTCGGAAGACAGAATCTCAGGTAATGAAGACGAATATATAATATTAAAAATAGAACTGACCAGAGAAAAGATGTTAGGAAACGATGAATATAACTTTCAGGAATTATGGGATAACATGAAAAGACCAAATTTAAGATTTATCAAGATAGATAAAGGCATGGAGATACAAATCAAAGGAATGTACAATCTTATCAATGAAATAACATCAGAAAAATTCCCAAACCTAAAGAATAAGATCGAAAATCAAATACAAGAGGCTTACAGAACCCCAAATGTACAACATTATAAAAAACCCACATCAAGACACATTATAGTGAAAATGCTCAACAAAGAGCATAAGGAAAGAATTTTAAAGGCTGTGAGAGAATAATATCAGATTACATACAGGGGGAAACCAATTTGGATCTCAGCTGATTTCTAGAAGCTAAGAGGTCCTGAAATAACATATAACAAGCTCTGAAAGAAAATAGATGCCAACCAAGAATCCTATATTCAGCAAAATTAAGCTTCATATTTATGGAGGAAATAAAAACCTTATATGATAAACAAAAGGTAAAAGAATTTTCAACTAAAAAGCTTGCATTACAGAACATTCTCAACAAAAAAATTCATGAAGATGAATGAAAAAAAAAGTGAAAACCAGCAAAAGGAGGAACTACACTAAAGGAATAGTTAATCAAAGGAGAAACTATATCAAATTAAAAACTAGAAATAAACTCAAATGACCAGGAATACAAATTGTATCTCATTAATAACCTTGAACATTACTGGTCTAAATTCATCAATCAAAAGACATACACTGGCAGATTGGATTGAAAACAAGACCCAACAATATACTCTCTCCAAGATACTCACCTCATGAGCAAAGACATCCACAGACTGAAGGTGATACTATAGGAAAAAAACATATCACTCAAAGATATTTGGTCCACCTGGCAACTTCCTGATTTTTTCCCATACATTTTAAACAAGCACAGGTTTCCAAATTCATATTAGATAACGGTGGACTTTAAGCCAGATTTAGTCTAAAGAGACAAAAAAGGCCATTTCAAACTGCTTAAGGGAATTATATATCAACAAGACATAACAATCATAAATATTTATGCCCGAAATAATGGAGCATCTATATGCATCAAAAAAATCCTTCTCAATTTCAAGAATCAAATAGACCACAACACAATAATACTGGGTAACTTAACATGCCTCTGTCACCACTGGATATATCCTCCAAACAAAAACCAAATAAAGAAGATATAGCAGTAAAAAATACAAACGAAAATTTAGACTTAACAGACATATATAAAATATTTCATCCACCAATGACCGAATACACTTTCTTCTAAACAGCACATGTATCCTTCTTTAATATAGTCCATGCTATGTAAGCTATCACATATATTGGCATGCAATTGTATTATTACCTTAATATAATTTTAGTATCAATAGGGTTATTTTGAAAGCCCCATTTCCACTGATACTAATTTTTGTGTTCTTGCTTTTTTCTTAATTAGACTTAATTTTATCACATTTTAGCTGTATTATTTCTTCTCTGTTTTATATAGTTCTACTCCTACTTTTATTTTTCTTTCCTACTACATAATCTGAAAATAATTTGATTGTTATCTAGCTTCTTTCTGATACAAGTACTTTAAGTTATAAATGTTCATCTGAGTTTTGTTTCATCCCAGAGGTCCTGATATTTTAAGTTTTTATTATAACTTTGTTCAAAACAGTTTTATTTTCTTTTCTTGTGCCTTTCTTGATCTCTGGGATATTTATAAGTGCACTATTTAATTTTGAAATAGTTGACATGTGGGGGGGGTGAGGTTCTATATATCTTAAAGTGATTGATTTGTAATGTAATGAACCATGAAGGAAACACAGTTTGCATGATTTCAAATTTTTTAAAAAAGTAACAGAAATGATTTTTATATTGATTGTATTGGTTACATACATGTCAAAACTGATCAAATTGCATACTTCAAGTATGTGCATTTTATTGTACTTCAGATTTACCTCAATAAAGCTAAGGAAAAAAAAATAAAATAAAATGATCACTTCTCTGTTGCTTAAAACCTGACATATTTCTAAAAATGACCTGTTTTGATGTAAGTTAAAATAAGAATTATGTTTTTAATTTTTATCATAAATTAATAAATATTTTTAAATTATCACAAAAAATTTGTTCATCTTTAATTATTTTCATTTTTGCATATTTTAAAAGCTCAAATAAATTATAGTAATAGGGAATTGACATTGTCAATCAAAATATGCATATGTTCAGGAAGCATTTCCACAATTTTTAGGACATTTCTTTAAAGTTTTCTTAAAGTAGCTAATGAAAGCTGTGTACTAAGCCTTGTGAGGAGCAAGGTAATCTAGTTAAGTATTTAAAATGTTACTTTTGTTATTGATTGACTAATACTGCAAATGTGCTCAGGTTTTCCCTTTCCTAAGCATGCACAATATCATACATAGTAGAGTACTTTATGGCATAAATGGCTTCCTTGAATATAAAGACATAGAATTATGCTTAGTCTTAAAAATCTAACAACAGTGAATTTATATACACAGTGTCTTTTATTATATTTAAATTTGTACTGTAATGGTATGTGGTCTTTGCTAAAATTTAATTATTCAAAACAAAATGTAACATCATTCATTCATCATATATACTTGGATCTATTCCTCTGATTAGTAAGAATTAGTAGGCAATGGTTATTTTAAAAATTTCTGATACATAGCTGAATGCGTGAATTCATTTATTTCTGCAAAAAAATATTAATTCAGCAAATTTGAGATAGAAGACATTTCAAAGCAATTGAAATCATAAAGATGGAATAAGAACTTCCTAGGCTTTGAGCAACATAGTTCAGGTTGGAGGGTAAAAATCAATGCATGAGGCAGGTGTGATGGCGCATGCCTTAATTCTCAGTGGCTCCACCGGGGAGGCAGAGGTAGGAGGATTTTGAGTTCAAAGCCAGTCTTAGCACCTTAATGAGGCTTTAAGCAACTCAGTGAAACCCTGTTACTAAATAAAATATTTTTAAAAAGGGCTAGGTATGTGGCTCAGTGATTAAACACCTCTGGGTTCATCCCCGTGTAACAAAAAACAAAACAAAAAACAAATAAGTGCATAATATAGTGGGTAAATTGTGGGAGTATTTTCAAGTAAATTATAAGTAAAACTGAAATAACTTATGTTTTGGGGGTGACTGATTTTGATGGAAGACAGGAAGTTTGCCAGATGGACAAAATAAAAGGAATCCATCACAGAAAGGGAGAATAGCATGTGAAAATACAGACTTGACCAGATCCTATCCCTTTGCAGGTACTAAATAAATATTTGTTGCACCGAATTGCAATAAATTATTCTTACAGGATAGATTTGTTGGGCTCAGGGCAAGTTCTTGGATCAGGAAGCAGACAGATGTTTTGGCAAAGTGAAAATCTAAAATAACATTGTTTCTATGCCAAGCTTTTAGGTTTTGAGACTGGGTATTTCAAAGTAGTTCACAGAAATTTTAAGACTTTTGCTAATATACTTCAATATGCTTTGGGGCCTCAATTATAAAGGTATCCAAGATTTAGAAAAACACCATGGCATGGAACTTAATGACATGAATGTTAATTTGCTGTGTTTCCACAGATCCCTGAGGCTCTGCTAATGTGGTTTTTAAAATTCTTTCTCTGTCATTCAAATTGGATAATTTGTATTATTCTACTTTTGGTTCACTGATCCTTATATCTATCTCCTCTATTCTATTTTTTTTTACCCTTTTACAAAGTTTTTTTTTTAGTTATATTTTTCATTTTTAGAATTTGTTTGTTTCATCAAAATATCTTATATTTCTTGGCTGGGACTAGTTTTGCATTTGTTTCAAGTGTGTTTATAATTGCTTATTAAAGCATTTTTATAGAGGCTGCTTTAAAATCTGCATTAGAAAATTCTAACTTTTCTCTTAATTTAGTATTGGCATCTATTGTCCTTTTGTTCATTTAGTATGTTATCCTATAGGGTCTTGGTATGACAGAGATTATTGATTGAAATATGTGTATTTTCATTTTACATTAGGAGGCTCTGGATATTATGTAAAACTTTTGTTTTGACTGGTTTTACTCTGATGCACTGTGGCAAGGGATGGTGTGTGACAATATCTCACTGATAAGATGACAGCAAACGTCTAGGTTCCATACTTTCCTTCTGTTAATATTGGAGGAGAAGGTTGCTCTTGGGAAAGCTAACAGAGTGATGGGCATTTTAGTTCTCCATGTTGTTGCCACTGGCACTGCAGTGGGGCTAGCCTCTCCAACCCTCAAATATGGTGAAAGTCCTGGTACCATATGGACACTTCTGACATCACTTCAATGCATTAGAAGAGGGATATTTTGTTACTGCTAGCAAATTGTGGAAGTCCAGGGTGTCAGTGTTGTTTGCACTGACACACCAGGGTGAATAACATGAGTTACTGTCACAGGGGAGAAATCCATAGGCCCTGGTGTGCTTCTATAATATCATCCAGGAAGGATGTTGCATTCTTAACATCAATCCAGGAAATCTAGGTTCCCCATTTAGGCTCCGCTGGCATAGGTAGACGAAGTCACTGAGTTCACTGTTGTTTTCCTGTGATTCTTGGCAAGCAAAGATCAGTTACTTTCCAAAATTTTCTCACTAAGTTGTTCTTTTACTCAGTCCTTCTTGGAGAAAGAGAGGGATTTTGTTAGAGTTTTTGTTGCATTTTGGGGTAGTCAGCTTCTTTAGCTTCAAGTTTGGGATATTGAAAGGTAGATAAAATGAGATAAAGGAAGAGGAGGAAAAGAAGGATAAAGAGGTGAATGACGAGGATAAAATACAACATTATGTCATTTCTTGAATACCCCAAGTCCCCAAATAATCTGGTTTTCCTCTCCATCTTTCAATCTCCTTATGCTTGTTTTATATACGGTGTCTAAGGATAGGAGCTGACCTAAATACAGGAATAGGGAAAGGCACATCTTCTCCACATAAGTCACATGAAGTTAAAAAGATGGGTTTAATTTATTAACATAATTTTAATAATAAAAGATTAAAACACATTATATGTATATAATAAATTATTTTCTGGCTTTATAAAATACTTCTACAAAACTTTTTATATAATAGAATAAGTCAAATTTAGATTGTATAGTTGTCAGTATTAGCCTTTGTAGAAAAATGTCACTTAATTTTACCAGAATACCAATGTTTTTAAAATTTTGTTTTCATTTGTTTAATTATTGATTTCATATGTAAATTTGAAAGTTATTGATTTTTATATATAAATTTGAAAGCAGTTTACTAATTATTCAAGTTACATTTATTTAAAAATGATAAAAATGACTGTATATGTACTACATATATATATTTTCAGTTACTTGATTGAATAAATAACCAACCTTAGGTATTAAGGACAGAATGAAAACCAGATAATTATTTCCTAAATAAGAACTGTCAAATATTGAATATCTACTGCAGTTGGTGATATTTTTATTTTGTAAAATTTATTATAATTAAAATTTTAATGTATATTTGAGGATATACAGTAGTGAATAATTTTCATTTAAAAATTTTTGTAATTGGGCTGGAAATATAGCTTAATGATAAAGCACTTGCCTAGCATACTTGAGGCCCTGAGTTCAATCCCCAGCACCCTAAATAAATAAATAAATAAATACATATTTCTTTAAAAGGCACTGCAATTGTTTAGTGAGAAGGAAAGAAGAAGAGAGGGGGTTGGGAAAGAGAGACAGAAGGAGAGAGAGGAAGGAAAGGAAGGAAAGAGGATGAGCTTATTTTCCAATTGCATTTCATAAGTCAGTTCAAATCCTGACTACGATGGTACCACTACAGTGACATTTCCACAGCTAACCTCTGTTCAAGGTGGGTATTTATAGTAGAATAGGAATGTTAATCAAAAGTTTTCTTACAAAAAATGCATTACTTAAAATTGGGGTTTTGCTCTTTTAATTGGGAAAGTATCAGATATTTGTAATAATATTTTCTGTAAAAATCAGAGAAATACAACATACATAACTTATTGAAATGAGAAAAAAATCACATTTACCCAAGGATCGAAAACTGTTTTCATTCTTTTAATTCCTAAGTAATTATCTGCTTATGTAAGTTAACTAAAAGTAGTGTTATAAAACATGTTATTTGTCATGACAGAAATCAGAGCAACAAGCATATTAGCATGAAAAATCTTTGCATCCATCAAACTACTTTTTTGTCAGGGCTTTAGCAGCATTGACATAGAGGAAGAAAATCACATCACCCCCTAGCATTGTCTTAACTGTTGCCAGGCTGGAAATAACCTGTCAGATACTGAAGTACTGTGACATTGTAATTCATTGAAAGTTGACTTACAAAGACTGAGGAGTCATGTTTAAGAAGCTCATAAAATAGCTTCATTCTCAGGTAATATTTGTACAACATCATAGCACATTTCAACTGTTCCTTAAAAGATAGTTTTTACTGAAAATAAGAAACCCATTTTTTTGGCATAAATCATATTTTAAGCTTTTATAAGCCCTTTATGATTATTTGAATATGATGCACACTATAGATTGAGTAATAGAAGTGAACATATGCACATGCACACGTATCTCTTTAATATTATTTTACTGTTTTTTCATGTTTATCAGAGTACCAAAGAAAATCTACCTTTCTCATGATTCTAAATAATTTTATAATGTCCAAGCTATATTTAATTAAACAAAGTTTAACATGAATCAGTTGGGGGTACAATTGTAGAAACAAACAGTAGGAATAGCTTTCTTCCAAAAATGTTGCTAAATTACTATGTATATTTATGTATGTTTATATATATATATAATTACATCTAAGCATATGGGAGCATATAAAGGAGACACACTTCTTTTTTTTTAAATCCTTCTGATAGTTCCTAAACATTATCACGCTGATAATAATGGCAAATGACAACATAGAAGGAGTAGGAAGTGAACTTCTGTTTTCAATTTGAAAGAAAGCTTAAGAATCAACTATATAAATAAAACTTAAAATAAAATTCATAATAACTGGCTTATAGAACCAGACTAGGTGCCCATCAATAGAGGAGTAGATACAGAAAATGGACAATGGAGTTTATATGGACAATGGAGTTCTACTCAGCCATGAAGAAAAATGAAATACAGCATTTGCTGATACACGGATGAAATTGGAGAACATACAAATTGAAATAACCCAGACTCAGAAAGTCAAGGGTTGAATATATATATATATATATATATATATATATATTTCATATAAATTCACGTCAAATATATATACATATATATATTTCATATCTTTCATATACATATGAAAGATCAGAATAGTAGAGAAAATGTAATGGGGAAAGGGAGGAGGAAAGGGAAAAGGAAAGTATTAGGGAATATGTTAGAGCAAATTATGTTTTGCATATACATGAATATGTCACAATATAATCATAATGTACTAATGAAAAATTAAAAATAAATCTGCTAAAGCAAGACCAGTGAATCTCTCCTATCTACCTCTCCCATTCTCTAAATGACAAATGTGTCATTTAACTGCTTGAAATTAAAGAAAAACTTGCCTATCATTACTATTATCTATTTTTTTTTAAATTATGACAATTAGTGCTTGAATACCATTAGGTAGACCAGAAAAATATATCACAAATTCCTGTCCCAACAGAGGAGGCTTGAAATTGAGACACTGACTGAATCTGTGTATATGTAAAATGTTTATATTTTTTCATCATGTATTTTTTTGCAATTTATGTTTTTAAATACACTACAATATTATTTACTATGATTACTATGTTATTCCTGCTTTATATTTTGCAATTAAATTCAGAGCCTCAATCATGTCAATATGACAACTCTGATTCAGAGTTGGTAGGGAGAGTATGTGGATCTGAGCCATATCTTTTTTTTTTTTTTTTTTGTACTGGAGAGTAAACACAGGGGCACTTTATCATTGAGTTACCACCCTGTTGCACTTTTTTTTTTCCAAGTTTAGACAGGGTCTCAATAAATTGCTGAGGCTGACTTCGGAATTGCAATCCCAGTGCCTCAGCCTCTAGACTCACTGGAATTACAGGTGTGCAACACCAACCCAGCCACAGCTTTCTTTTCTCTCCTAAAGCATCACTATATCAGTGAATTGGAGTGGTAATGGGAAAGAGATTGGAGGTAAATATTTCCTCACATCATTCCATCGCTGAACTTTTTTATATTTTGACATCATTCACCTAATGCTGATTCTCCTATAAGTTATTTGTGTCTCTGTGTGTGTGTGTGTGTATTTCTTAGACATAACCACAGTCACTTATTCTTCTTATGCCATGCCTCACTGAAGCTCAACTTCTCCAAATCTCCTCACATTGACTTGATCCTGTTCCTCAAATATTTTCAATTGCATTTTCTCATTGGAATCCACTCCTCAATTTCCTTCCCTGAAGTAAATTTGACTCATTCTGACTGGGAATTGATATCTAAAATATATAAAGAACTCTAAAACTTAAATATAGCAACAAAAAACAAATAATCCAATCAGTGAATATGACATTTCTCAAAAAAAGAAATACAAATTACCAACAAGTTATGGGGGAAATATTTAAAATCCTTACCAATTAGAGAAATGCAAATCAAAACTACTCTGAAAATTCTTCTCATTCCAGTTAGAACCACAATGATTAATAATACAAATAACAATAATTTCTGTGAAGAGGCAGAATAAAAGTACACTTTTACATGGTTGATGGGCCTGAAAATTAGTACAACTACGGAAATCAGTAAGGAGAATCATGTATTCTTTAAGTTTTAATATGCATAATATTATAGAGGTGCCCACACATACCACTTTAGTTTAATATAATACTTGGAATGTTATCCAGATAAATTAGGCAAAAAGAAGGAAATAAAAGGGATACAAATAGATGACAAAGAAGTCAACTCATCACTGTTTGCAGATGATATGATCATATTTTTAGAAGATCCAAAAGCTCCACCAGAAGATATCAATTATAGCTAACAAATTAAGTAACAGGATATAAAAGCAACACACAAAAATCAATAGTTTTTTTTTCTATACAGCAACAATGAATCTAGTGGAAAAGAAGTCAGAAAAATTATTCCATTCACATTAGCCCTAAAATTCCTAAGAATAAATCTAACTAAGGAGGTGAAAAACACTACAGTGAACATTACAGAATACTGAAGAAAAAAATTAAAGAACATACTAGAAAATGGAATGACCTTCCATGTTCATGGATAGGTACAATATTGTTAAAATGACCATATTACCAAAAGTAATTTACAGAATCAATGTAATCCCTGTCAAAATATAAATTAAATTATTCACAAAACTAGAAAAAAACAGTTCTAAAATTCACACAGAAGAATAAAAGACACAGAATAGATGAAGTGATTCTAAACAAAAGAACAATGTTAGACGAATTGTAATACCCAACTTTAAATTATACTACAGACTATTGTAATAAAAACACCATGGAACTGGACTAGAATAAAAGGCACAGAGACAAACACACATAGATAAAGTCATGTGATCTTTCACAACGATTGGAGAAAAAAACATGTTGGAGAAAAGATACCCATTTTAAGAATAGCACTTGGGAAACTGGATATCCATTTGTGGAAAAATGAAACTAAATCCCTATCTCTCACTCTGTTCAAAAGTCAACTAAAAAAATCAATGAAAACTCTAGGAATTAGACCAAAAACTGCAAATGCTAGAAGAAAAATATGATTAGCACACCAACATACAGGCACAGGCTATGAATTTCCTCAGTAGGATTCTTAAAGATCAGGAAACAATACCTTTGGGATGTCATCAAATTAAATAGATAGCATCAAATTTTTAAATTTTCTGCATAGAAACAGAAACAATCTAGAGTGAGAATAAAAGATGCCACAAAATGAGGAACAATTTTTGCCAAGTGCTCTTTGAACATAGGATTATTATACTGAATATATAAAGAACTCAAAAAAATCTTAACACAAAAAAATGAAATAAATTGACCCATTTAATAAATGGGTGAATAATCTGAAAAAATGATACTTGAAAGAAGACAAAAATAGTCAACAGATCCATGAAAAAGAGTGCAACATCTTTAGCTATCACAACAGCCAAGCTATGGATATAATAGTATATATACACAGTGGACTTTTATTTAGCCATAAAGAATGATATTATGCTATTTGTGTGAAAGTATATGGAGCTTGAGAGCAGATGGTAAGGAAAATAAGCCAGACGCAGAAAGTGAGTGGTCATATGTTTCCCCTCATATGTAGAAACTACAGTGAAGAATAAAGAAAAAGTAGGAATTCTCATGAGGATATAAGAGATACTAGTAAAATAAAGGAAGATGGTCAGGGGAAGGATGAAGGAAGGAAAAGGAACGTAGCGTGGAATGAAATTAACCAAATTATTTTATGTACATGTATAAATATGTACATATGCTGCAATCACACTATTATATATTATTATAATACACCAGTACAAATCAATTTTAAAATACTATAAGTTTGTGATTTTACTAAACATTTTTAAAGAAACTTTCTAGTTTACAGAGTAAAGCTTGTTACCAGTGAAAACCAGGATGTAAAAAAAATTAAAAAGTCTTAGATTGGTAATGAAAGTGATTTCAAAGAAATATTTTTATATTTAATACATAAGTAAATATTTCTCCTGTCTGGCATTATGCTCTACTTCATGTATTAAATGATTTTTGCACTATGGCCATTAAAATAATGTCATGAGTATGAATTTTTTATTTCAATTTTTGAAAATTCTCTGACCTTTTAAATTTTGATTCCAAAAACACATATAAAAGATCATAATATTTTCAATTAAGATTAGAATTTTAGCAATTGTTCTATAAATGAAAAAATTTAATAGTTTGTATATTGATTGTAATTTGTGATTGGCATTTCTGAGTACAACTCTGCACACTCTATGGAAGTAGTTATTATCATTTTACAGATACAATTTAAGAGCTAAGAGGTAAAATCATGTTCTCAAGGTAACATAGCTCACATGTATCTAATTTCAAATCTGGATCCCAATTCTTTTTTAGAAATGCTTTTAATTGTAGCCATCTCTGTGGAATATTTTATGGGGAGCCTTATAAAGACTAATTATTTTCAAATTGGTTTGCTGTCTATTGCTTTTGCTGATGATACTTGTAATTATAGGTGTGATTTTTTCACAACTTTAAAGGCTCCAGATAGCAGCAAAATGATTTATAAAAGTGCATCTGAAGCAAAATATGCATTTGTGAGTTTCTAACCCTGCACTGTATTCTCAAGGTGACTGAGTGGAAATGTAACTGCAGAGGGCTGATTTCAGGCTTGCAAGTACAGCATATTGTTGAGCTTTCTTTTCTCTGCTTCTCTCCTGTGGGCTCTCAAGAAACAAAGTTTGGGGTTGAAGGATTAGCCTCAGCAGATCCACTTATTTGATTAGTGTCCTGCCTGCTCTGCTTTTCCTGAGGTTCATTGATCAAGATGATTGCATTTGCTGTCCTTTGCTGGGCCAGCCAGGCAGAGGAAAGGGATCATTTGCTGAGATGTGAGTCCTCAGGGCAGGTCCATGTCTTTGAATGCACAGTCTACTGGCCAGTTTGCTATGGTGTTCAGTAATAAAAATAATAAAATGAGTCAAATGGCCCCTCTGTCAGAAGGAAATTCCACTCAACTCTGATTCCCAGCCAGTAAAGCTGGACTTTGACATAGCTAGTGAACTGTATTAGATGGTAGAATAGACTCCCCAAAGACGAGATAGATGATCCATAGCTTAAATTTTAAAGTGATATGAACATAGCCTGACAAAGGAGAAAGTGAGAAAAACTTGTACTGTCCAAAGAGAGTTGATTGGGTTTGTGACTTGGCCCTTATCATCTCTAATTCAATTTTGTTGTATTTAAACTCTAAAGAAAATAGATCTGTCTCTTTGCAGGATTTGGAGGAATAATGTCAACTTCAGTTAGAGTATAAAACATTCACATTAAAAATGACCTATATCTCTCACTAAAATATTTAGCCAAATACTTACAAGGTTCAAATCCATTTTATTAAAAAAAAAGTTGAAATATAAAATGTTTATTTCCCCATTGGAAATCAAGGGCATATTTATAGTCTATGGAGAATATAGCATAAAAGACTCTTTTTTTGCAACAATTTTATGTGAATTTACAGTATAACAGTAAGTCACTAATTCATTTTCATTGTTATAAGTGAGAATTTGCATTTAATGGACCAGCTAATAAAACCAGTAAAATTTAAATAAAAACATACTGTATGCTAACAAGAATAAAAATTAGTTCTATTACAATTCATTAACTTTTTTTTCACATTTTCAAAGTAAAATGTGTCATCTTGAAAAATACTAGAACCTATATAGTATTAGCATTTTTAAGCAAAACTTGATTTAAAATTTCCTTAGTAGTCTCCCTCAATATTCTGCTTTACAAAGTAAAAACATATATATAATTATAGCTGCAAATGCATAATTCATGACAATGAAATTTAGCTTATGTTTTACTACACAATGCTTCCCAAGCCCATTAATGGCATGAACTACTTTTCATATGGGATCTAATTTGAAAGAAAAGATTATTTTTGAAAACTTTATTGCATATGAACAAATAAATTTTGAATTAAAAAATATCTTCATGTCTAGTATTTCCAACAGAACTTCTACTTGGTTACATATCTTATTTATCAAGTAAGTCAGGATGAAATTATACAGGTAATTATTTTAAAAAATTAATTATTTTCTAATGCCATTTTAAAAAACTCTTTGTTCCACTCACATTGGATCATATTGGTCATATTTTATATATGTGTGAGTAAATTTTTTTCTTCAAGAATATGATGTCATTCAAAAACAAATAACAAGTGTATATTTATAACATACTCCATTAATAATGCTAAATACTTGGTGTTATGCCCCACCCAAACTGCCTGTTTTATATAGACATATTAAAACAATCAATGTCCTATTTCTCCTCTGACTTAAAATTGAAAGGAAGAAAATTGTTAAACTGGTCAATTTCAAAATGCTGTGAATTAAATATTTCTAGTGGTTAAAAAATATAAACAAAGGGTACAATCAATTTTTATCAAGTTTCAGTAATAATTGCATTGATTTATCATTGGTTCAGAGTTAAGTATTGACATAAAAATTAACCTCAAGTATCATTCAATTAAAATTAGCATTTAAGTAAGAATCACTGAACACCAGTATGATTATGTTGAAGGACTAGTTACCTCGATCTAGCCAAAAATAATCTTGAAGTTATTTCTTATTTCTATTTTATTGAGAACATATATTTTTCTATATTCCTAAAATTAAACTTAAAATACCCTAAGTTTATCACATAACAAGATTTTGGCATTAAATATTAAATGTTAATTTTACTCCATTATTATTACAGTTTCCCTTTGATAGTGATGGTAAACTTATACTAGTTTGCATGGGCTCCCTCTCATCTAGCGAGGAAGTCCATGGAACAGGGTAGAGGAGAGTGTGACTGCAGAGTTGCTAATCAAGACCTCTGGAGACCAAGCAGGAAGCAGATCTGATTTTATTGTGTAGTTACCATGTATATATACTCAGGCAGTAGCTAGGCGGATTACAGGCAGCCATCAATGCAATTTCTGCTAACTGTCCTTGCAGCGACCAATGGAGGAGTGGACCGAGCAAGCCCAGAAACTGAAACACATGGCCTCAAGCCCAGGGCTGTGCCTATGGGGTAAGTGGTCTGTCGCTCACATGCCTAGCAAAGGGGTGTGGCCTGCCACTCAGACACCCTTAACATATGCCATGTATGCAGTACTCCGTGCACTTGTCCCCACACTAATTTTATAGTTTCACAGTAAATTCACATATAAGATATTTTTAAGTGATAGTCCATGAATACAAATGTTAGGTAGTATCACAGTTTATGGTAAATTAAAAGGGAGATACACAAGACTTCTGTTTCTGTTCAAGTCAGTTTCTTTTTTAGACAAATTGAGAGTCTTTCCTGTGAATAATCCAGAGTACATGATCTTCTCTGTACTCATCTTGCTCCACATTTAGTGATGGTGTCTTTGTTTACTTTGAGGTCATATTTATTTTCCATTGTTCTTATTTCTGTGTGTGTTTTGTTTGTTTGTGTTTTGTTTTTCTCTCTCATTACTTCCAAACTTGAATTAGTCAGTTAATTCACAGTCTTTTTGCCTGCAGCACAAAAGATGGAGCCGTTCTGCAGATTTGCAACAGTTCTTGCCATTTGCTCTCTGGGCATGGAGGGTTTATGAGGAGGTAGGAGTGTGCATGTGTGTCATGGGTATACACATGTATTCATAAACATCTTTACTTTCTAGGCTATGTTCCTATAGCATATTTCAACTTCTATATTTCACTTACTCAACTCTCTTATTTATTTTGATAGTGTTTAATCTGTTTTGTTTATATGAAGGATATTCTTCTGAATAGAGTTAACATCTCACTCTGCTCTCTTTCTCCTTTTCAGCATAATACTTATCTCAGATCACCTTTACTCAGTTAAATTGAATAAATACATGAACTGTTCAATGTTCTTGTCACATAAAACACTGTTGAGTGGCAATCTGAGGGTTTTTTCTTCTAGATATGTTAACAAATGTTTAGAAACTGCTATTTTAAAAATACATAAAATACATTTTCCTCTTTACACATTTTATTTTAAAATAAGCAATTTTCCATAAGGAGGTAATACCTTTGTTATGAGTTAGTAAATGCTATGAGCCAAACTAAAGGATATATTTAAACTCTTTTTCCATGATGCATTACTATTTTAGATGGGCTTGTTCTTAAGATATCTTCGTAATTCCAAATTTATTATTGCAATTCAGCCTATTTCCAAAGTGACAGAACACTATTTTAAGGTGACTTGCCATTCCTCCTAATGAAGCCATCTCTATTTACAAAACACTACAATCAATAAATACATATTGAATTGTTACTGTGTGTCAGGCAATAAGACAATTGCCAAATTTAACAACAACCAAAAAAATTAAAAAACATAATTTTTGTACCTGAAAAAGAAAAATAACAAGTAAGTACCTGAAATACAAGTGTTATGGTGTAGATATTAGGTGTTCCCCCAAAACTCATGTGTGAAACACTGCAAGAAGGTTTTGAGGTGAAATGATTGAGTTTTGAGAGTCTTAACCCAATTAATGTCTAGGGATTAACTGAGTAGTAACCATAGGCTGGTGAGTGTAGCTGGAGGAGGTGGGTCCCTGGGTGCATGCCTTTGGGGTATGTATTTTGAATTTGTTGCGAAGAGTTCTCTTTCTCTGCTTCCTGGTATGATGTCTTGAGTCATTTCCCTCTGCCATACTCTTCCACCATGATGTTCAGCTTCACTTCAAACTCAGAGGAATGGATCCATCTGTCTATAGACTGAGAATTCTGACACCATGAGCCACCAAATAAACTTCCTCCTCTAATTGTTCTTATTAGGTATCTTGGTCACAGCACTGAGGAAACTGGCTAAAACTGGCTAAAAGAAATTGGTACCGAGAAGTGGTTTTATGGCTGTGACTAAGCTGACCATGTGGTTCAGAAGCTTTTAGATTAGATCATTTTGGAATTTGTGAGAGGAATTTTGGAAAAATTTTGGAAAGCAATACAAGCTGGAAAAGTTTTAGATTATTTTAAATGGAGTTTAGGAGGCAATTTTGGTGGGAGCACAGAAGACCAGCATGCTGATACAACTGTGCACTGTAAAGACAGAATTCTTTAGGTTTCTGAGGAGAAGGAGAACTCTACTGGAAATTGGACAAGAGGCCATTCATGTTACATTCTGGCTAAGAAGTTGTCTACATTTTGCCCATGTCCTGAGAGTTTCTATAAGGTTGAATTTAAAGTTGGTAGAGTTCTTCATCTGGTGGAAGAAATTTCTAGGTGGCATAATATTCAGGCAGTGGCATGGATGTTCTTGCAGCTTTTGGGCATGTTAATAATGATATTCAGGAAGAGCAGAAAGATTTGAAAAACTTGCAGTTTGGCCATAAAACTGTGAGTAAAACTGGGGCTAAGGAATGTGTGTTTAAATCATTATTGGCACCAAAAAGACACTATCAAGTACCTTGCCCAGAGAAAATAAGAAAGATGGCATGAGGGTATCTCTAGAATCGGCAAGTTCACACCCATCTCAGGCTCAAGGGAGTAGGTAACTCCAGTGAAAAGAGGCCAGTGGAACACTCTGTTTTCACGGCAGTCTAGGAAGTTGTTTCACCATGTCCAGCCACGGAGGCACTCAGAGACTAGTGCAGTTGTGGTACCTGGGCACATGGATATTGCTCAAGATGATGGCATAACTTGGTTACAACCATTTACTGCTGGTTCTACTGGAGTTAGGGAGGGTCATGGACACTTCCACCCAGTTTTTAGTGGAAGGCCTGGGAAGGCAGGCAAAGTGCTGCAGAGTTGAAATCCTTGTGGGCAGCCCCCAAGAGTGTTATGTGTGGTAATGTGAGAAAGAAGCCAAAGCTACAGAGGAAACCTGCAAAGTTAAAGGAATTCCAGTATCATGAAACATCTGCTGAGAAAAACTGCAGGAATTGAGCAGAGATAAGCCAATAGAGAAGCCATGTGTGAGCTACAATCAGCATGACCATAGAAGAGGAACTACACAAACCTTATGGAGAAAAAATTGGGATCCCATGTGATCCAATGCCAGAAATGGAAATAAAGTACTTGTTTGCCCAGCCAATTTTTGGTCTTGCTTTGGTCCCATTCTTTCTTTCTGTGCCCCTATTTATCCCCAGTGGAATGTAAATCTTCTCTCTCTCTCTCTCTCTCTCTCTCTCTCTCTCT
>NW_025999943.1:2006700-2038887 GCF_001458135.2 Marmota marmota marmota | reverse complement strand
CTCCAGATACATCCATTTACTGGCAAATGTCATAAAGTCATTCTTATATATATATTAGTTGTAGATGGACATACAATAATATCTTTGCTTATTGATTTATTTTTTATGTGGTGCTGAGGCTCAAACCCAGTGCCTCACACATGTGGAGGCAAGCACTCTACAACTGAGCTACAGCCCCAGCCCCTACTCTCTACCTTTATTTATTGTATGTATGTAACTTACTTTTTATTTTTACTTGCTCTCATGTTGAGAGTTTGCCTTGAGTCTCAGAGGAGACTTTGGACTTGAACTTTTGGGGGCAATCCTGGAACTGTTGAAAATATGGGGGACTCTTGGAAATATACTAAATGTATTTTGTATTGAAGATCGTCATGAGCTCTTGGGGGCCAGGAGTGGAATGTTGTGGTTTAAAATATTAAGTGTTTCCAAAAGCTCATGTGTGAGACAATGCAAAAAGTTACAGATGAAATAATTGGGTTATGAGAACCTTAGCTCAATCAGTGAGTTAATCCTCAGATAGGGATTAACTGAGTAGTGACTATAGGCTGATTGGGTGTGGCTGAAAAAGGTGGGACATTGGCAGCTAACATTAGGGTGTATATTTGTTGAGGTCTTTTGGTCACAGCAGCTATTTTAGTTCACTATTTCACCACTGTGAACAAAAGACCTGACAAAAACAATTTTGGAGGAGAAAAAGTTTATCTAGGGGCTCATAGTTTCAGAGGTCAGAGTCCATAGACAGCTGGCTCCATTCCTCAAGGATCTAGGTGAGGCAGAACATTATACCAGAAGAGTGTGGCAGAGGGAAGCAGCTCACATGATAAGAAGCAGAGAGGGAGAGAGAGACTCCACTTGCCAGATACAAAATATATACCCACCTCCTCTAGCCACAACCTACCCACCTTCATTTACTATTCAATCCAATCATGGGATTAATTCACTTATTTGGTTAAGGCTTTCATAACCCAATCATTTCTCTCCTAATTTTTTTTTTGCATTGTCTAACATATGAGATTTTGGGGCCACATCACGTATAATCCATAAACATTCCACCCCAGCCCCCAAAAGCTCATGATCATCTCATAATGCAAAATATATTTCGTCCATCTCCAAGCATCCCCATAGTCTCAACAGTTCCAAGATTGCCCCAAAGTTTAAGCTCAATGTTTCCTCTGAGACACAGGGCAAGCTCACATCATGAGCTCCTATAAAAATCAAAAGTAATTTGCAAGTATCCAATATATAAAGGTACAAAGTAAACATTTTCAGTCAGAAAAATGGGGGCATAGAAATAAGGAATGAGACAAAGGCAAGATTGAAATCCAGCCTGGCAAACAAGTCCTGTAGTTCTGTGTCTGGCATCTGGAGCACACAGAATTGTGTAGTTCTTTCCAAAGGGCTTGTGTAGATCTGCCCCTGTGACCTAGTTGGTTGCAGCCCAAGTGGCCTTTCTATTGGCTTATCTCAGCTTGATTGCTGCAGATTTTCTCAGCAGATACTCCATGGTACTGACATTTCTTAATTTGGGTGGTCTCCACTGAAGCTTTGGCTTCCTTCTCACATCTCCACACTTTGCCCTCTCAGGGTATTCTCATCGCAGGTACTCAGATCCTGCTGCACTTTGCCTAGTTTCCCAGACCTTCCTTTGAAATCTCACTGGAAGCCTCCACAATTCCCTAACTCCAGTATCCTGAAATCCTGCAGAACTAGAAACACATGGTTGTCATTAAGGTCTGCTGCCATCTTGAGCAGTATGCAAGACTCCAGGGACCCTGGTTACAGCAGCCTTGAGTGTCTGAATAGCTGAGCATGTTAAGTAAAACTTTGTAGGCACCCTTGTGCAAGAAGGGTATCCCACTGGTCTTTTTTCAAGAGAATTTTTACTTTTACTTCTTTGAGTCTGAGATGGATATGATCTTGCCAATTCCTGAGATACCCTCAAGCCATCTTTCTTATAACTCTGAGTAAAGTCTTTAGCATTTCTTTAGTGGCAGTAACAGTTGCAACTTCCTTAGCTTCAGTTTGACTCCCACTTTTCAAGTCCAAGTTTCTCAAATCTTTCTGCCCTACTTTCTACTCCTGATAATCACAATAAATTTGACTGAATGACTTCAGCAACACTTATGCCACCTCCTGAATGCTATGATATCTAGAAATTTCTTCCTCCAGATTAAGAAGTTCATTGCTTTTAAAATCAGCCTCACAGTAAGTGTCAGGACATGGGCAAAATGCAGACATCTTCTTAACCAGAACATAACATGAATGGCCTCTACTAAATTCCAATAGAGTCCTCCTTATCTGAACCCTCTTGCTCCTGTCTTCACTGTCCATGGTCCCATTGGCATTATGGTCTTTTGAGCTTCCACCAGAATTGTCCATTAAGCTCTGCTTATAACAATCTAAAGCATATCCAGCTTGGACTACGAAGCATCTCAATATTCCTCCCACCAATTCTAAAAAGTTCCAAAAAATTCTGAATCACATGGTCAAATTAGTCACAGCAATAATCACCTTCTTAGTAGCAGTCTCTTTTTAGTTAGGTTTTTTTGCTGCTATGCTTAAAAGACCTGATAAGAACAATTTTAGAGAAGGAAAAGTATTTGGGGCTCAGTTTCAGAGGTTTCAGTCCATAGACAGCAGTGTCCATTTCTCAGGGCACGAGTTGAGACAGAACATGATAATGCAAGACTGTGGCAGAGGGAAGCAGCTCAAGGCATTACACCAGGAATCAGAGAGAGACCTTTGATCAACAAATACAAAATATATACCCCAAAGGTATGCCCCCAATGACCTACATCCTTCAGCCACACCCTACCCACCCTCAGTTACTATTCAGTTAATCCCACCAGGAAATTAATGCACTGATAGGGCTAGGGCTCTCATGATACAACATTTTCTCCTCTAAACCTTTTTTGCATTGTCCTACACATGAGCATTTGGAGGACACATCACATCCAAATCATAGCAGTAACCAAAGGTCTAACCTAAACAACAAGATTGTGATAGGAATATGCACAAGAAGCAAGAGCCATAGATTAGTCCTAAAAAAGTAGCTTGCTGTTTTGTACTATTCACCTTGAGAATTTGAGGTAATCAGGTATTTGTCAAGAGTGCTGAAGCAAAAGAAGAAGATGCACAAAGGCATTGAAGGGTGAGAGGATGATGTGCAGAAATGTGATTGGTCCTTGAGATGTGTAAAATGTAAGGTACTTTGGTGGGGAAGTAAAGAATAACAAAAAAGAGTTAATGTGGTAGGTTTAATAATGACTCCACAAAAAATGTAGTTCTTGAAATCTTCAATTAAAACCTTGTGTAGGCAATTTTTTTTTTCAGAAAAAAATGCCTTTACAGATGTTAATTAAGGATTTGAGATGGGAAGATTAATATAATTATCTGGTGGTGCTTAATGAAATTGCATATCCTCATAGAGGAAGATGGGGGTGATTTGACATATACAGAGAAGAGGTAAGGACAACAGGACCATGTAAAGAGTGATGCAGCCCCAGAGAATTGGTGCCTTCTTTAAAGTTCCAGGGAACAGTTTGATTTCAGCAAGTGGAACTGATTTTGGACTTTTGGCATCAAGAATTATGAGAGAGTACATTTCTGTTATATCAATCAACCAAGTTTGTGCTAATTTGTCACAGCAGCCTCAGGAAGTAAACAGTTGGTAAGCGCCAAATCAGTTTGCATGATTGGCTAAGAAGCAATTTGTACTGCAACCTCTGATTATTGTAAACATTTTTTTTAATCGTGGGAAACTTATAATCATAAAATTTGAACCGGTAACTAAAATATATCTAAATTTACAATTTAAATATATAATCTTTCCATGTATTTTCATGAAGTTTCTGCTGTATATTATTATTTTATATATCTATGACTATGTATAAGGTATTTCTTGTGTAAAGATGTGCTTTGTTTCACTGAAAAAGCTAAGCTTTTTAAGACATTTTTCCCTTTGACTATGTTATCAATCTTAATCACATGCTACAGAAAAATGAACAAATAAACCAAATATAGCATACAAATTTATTTGAATCCTATTGTCAGAGTTCAATCTATGGACTTCATGGAAATTTTGGGTAGGACAGACTTCAAAACAATAACTTTACCCAGTTTTGTTTTAACAAAACAAAAGTATAACTAGGTAAACTATTTAGAATTTGTAATGAATAACAAAGGTGAGCAATAAATAAATAAATAAACAGCAGAGAAAGATAAGTACTGTGCATAATTTTCTGGAAATGAGTTAAAGTAAAAGGCAATTTCAAATCAGCCCCTCTGTCATACCACCCAGCTACGTGATTTTGGAGAAGTTACTTTGTTTTCCTGTTTCAGACTCCTTTTTCTACAGTTATATGGGTCATCTGTAAGGTCTGTTCCATTTCCAATCCTGTATATTTCTCTGATTTCAATGTGTCACTTCCCAAAGCAAGAAAAAGACTAGATAATTTTAGAATTAAACTCTTCAGGAAATATTGACAAGGTGAAATGCAAAGTTGGAACAGTCAAGAAGAAAGTGAATTGTGACATAATTTCTATCAATTCTGAGAATACTGCTGCAATCTGACATATGAACTTGCATCCTAAGAGTATACTATTTGGGCAGGTGTTCAATTCCACCTTATTGTGAAATTAGACAATACTAAAATTTTAGTAATCTTTATAAGGTGAGTCTGGAATATTTATTTTCAGAAAAACAATTTTTTGTACACTAAGAATAAAGATTTTAATATATTTATAACCTAAGTATACTTCATTAAATGTTATATTCTTCATGTAATCTTTGTATTATTTAGGCTTTGGAAATCAACCATAATTTTATAACTGTTTACAGAATGAAGTAATTTTATTAATATGCTTGTGGCACTGTACAAATGATACTAAGACTATTGAAAAGAATGCATAGGAATATTTTATTTATTTATACAAATAAAAGCCATGAAGAATTATGCACAATGTTTTGCTTAAAACAAGCTTAATAAAATCTCATGTGTTTACTGTTTCAATAAGCTGTTCCAAAATCTTCTAAATTAAAAATATATATTATTTCTTAAACGTTATGAGGTTTCTGCCTACTTTAATACAAGTTTCCATAGTTTATATAAATTTTATTATGTAAAACAATTCATATACTAAATTCATTAATCATGTTACATATAAGTAATAATTTGAGTAGCTCATAAATAATCACTTCTCAGTAATCATTTTGAGTGTCATTTTTGTAAAACCAAATTTTTTGCTTTTGATGTGAGTATATTCAAACATATATTACTATAATCAGATTATGAAATCCTCAAGATGAGTGAAATTCATTATATGAACTGTGTTATATCAGAATTCTGTGTTTGTCATTATGAATTCACTCAATATAAACAATATAAACATTTCAATCATAAGAAATATTGAGAATTTGAGTAAAGAAATGTCATGTGCCATACTAATGTGATTCTGCAATCTGTATATGGGGTAAAAATGGGAGTTCATAACCCACTTGAATCAAAGTGTGAAATATGATATATCAAGAACTATGTAATGTTTTGAACAACCAACAATAAAAAATAAAAAAAAAGAAATGTCATGTGATTTGCTCACTGTGCAAAATCAATATTCTGGTTTAATCATCTTTGGTACAGAAGATTCTCAAAACAGGTATCTATTTTATTTAGAGTTAGTAAGAATGCTAATTTTTGATCTCACTTTTTACATTATAAGTGAACAATAGGAGGAGAAATAAAGTCTTGCAAATGATCATATATATATATATATATATATATATATATATAAATATAATCTTAATAAGTATATATTAAGATGTCTGACACAGGTATATCTAAAAGCATCTACAAGTACAAAGTAATTTATTCAAGGGCACTGCTGAGTCTGATTCGGTAGGTAAGGTTGAACTTTCTACAACATAAACAAGTCCTTCCTTTGAACTAAATCAGGGTAGACATTACTTAGCAAAATGAAGTTTACAATGCCTGCTTCAAAATGAAACACCAGAACTTCAAAAAACCAACAAAGCTGTAACAACAAGAGTATTACATACATCAGTAGACTGAACAGCAAATAGAGAAGGTAACATTTTTAACTCAAGCTTTCAACTGACCTGGGCTTTAAGAAGCAATCACAGGGCCAGACTCTGTCGGGACAAGTGCATGGAGTACTACATACATGACATATGTTAAGGGTGTCTGAGTGTCAGGCCACTCCCCTCATGCTAGGCTTGTAAGCGGCAGGCCACTTACCCCATAGGCACAGCCCTGGGTGTGAGGCCATGTGCTGCAGTCCCCGTGATTGCTCCATGGCCCACTTTTCAATTGGTCGCTGTAAGGACAGTTAGCAGACATTGCATTGGTGGCTGCCTGTAATCTGCTTAGCTACTGCCTAAGTAACTGCGCAATAAAATCAGACCTGTTTCCTGCTTCGTCTCCGGAGGTCTTGATTAGTGACTCCTCAGCCACACTCTCCTCTACCCTGTTCTGTGGACCTCCTCGCTGGACAAGAAGACTCTGCAAATTGTCACTCTGGCCAAAAATCAGGAAGCAGTTTTCTCAGGTTCCTAAGTCTTTTGCCGGAGCTAAACATATAGGTAGTTAAGAATGACAGTGGCAGATTTACATAGGTAAAATGTAAACACAATCTACATATATATGCAGATGTGCACTGATGTCATATTTCAAACAGTCATCACTCATACATGTTCCATATAATCTACGCATTCAACAGTTTTCAGATTGACAATAAAAAAGAGTAGAGTTTAGTTTGAAAACTTACTAAACCTTGTGACTGATTTTCAAACTAAAGTTAGTAGTAAGAAAAAGAAATTCATATATTAGATTTTGGGATGATATCAACATAAGATGATATTTTCTTCAATATTCCATCACAAGAAAGAATACCTGTTTGTTCTTATATTTTCAATTTTGCAACAAACAACTTCCCATTTGTTAGAAAAGTTGCTGCCTGGCAGTTATTGAAATTTATCTATTACTTTGTTTATAGCATCTCCACTGAAAATCTTCAACTGGGCATGAAGATGTGGGCTTATGTCATCCTTATTCACTAAATTTACAATTGTGATGATTAATCTCACATTATTTTGCATCTATTTTAAAAGATAATTGAACGATCTTTTTTAAAAAAGCAGATTGTACTGGAGATGTACTATTAAAAGTCTCTAAATTTAGTAAAGTCATGCTGATGATCTATTAAATTTTATTCACAATTTGAGATGGTAGCTTAAGAAAATAATTATTTTCTGCAAATGCTTAAATCTTTAATAAATAAGAGATAATCCTCTGAATGATGTCTTCTATTAGTATGCTTCTGAAAAGGTGTTTTGTGAACTAGCTCAAAATTTGTTTATGTTTGTACATGATTATATTGTAGCAATTTCAATTACTTTGAAATATTTTCTTTTCAGTCAAATCATTGACTATGTAGACTTCAGAGATATTTAGACTCCATCATTTTTTTTTCATGGAATTCACATTTATTTGAAAAGTTTGAACAACAATATAATAGATTATAATTTTTAAATTCTATAAAATAAATTCATCAGATTAATGTTGGAATGACATAGTAATCAAAATGTTCCACAAGGAGATTAAATTAGAATTTTAAGAATAAAAATAAACTTATATCTTACCTTTACTCTTTCTCACTATATATCATTTGCAAAATCATCAAACTTTAACGATATCTAATATAAGACAAAATTTGACTTTGCCATTATCTAAAATATATTCACTATAAGCACAAAAATCTTTGTCTCTTATACTGATTTTCTCAAATAAATTTACATTAAAGAGCTGCTATGGCTTGACTTATTTCACTATAAGAATACTGAAATTTGTTTTTCATGCAAAATGGGCCCTTGACCTTCCATAACCCTCTGCAAAATAGGAAATATAGGTTCATTTGTGAAGAAAAATTTCCTTTGCTTATTCTAATATAGCATAGAAACTCTGCCCTTGGATGGCATTATATTGAGTTTTGAAATACATATAAATTATAACACAGAGTAGTGTTACTCTGTAATATTACCTAAAGTCAGGGAATTTTATAATAGATTATGTGTTTAATATATTTATGTGTCTTTAAGTTATATGAAAAGAACTTGATTTCATAATCTTCATATCATTAGTAATGAAAAAGTTACTACTTTTAAAATATTCTATTTAAATATTTTTCTTTACTCTTTAAATACAACTTTTTAAAAAATTAAATAATATAATTCATGCCAAATAAGAAATATTTATAGTATAGATTTAAAAAATAGTACTCAGATGAAAGGTGGAGGGGTTCTTTGACTATTGTGTGACTTAATATTGAATAAAAGTAAAAATAATAAAATTATTTTAATCTGTAAATAAAAGTTAAATTGAAAGATTAAACATTTAAAGAACTCATCCAAAAGAATAATAGAAGCATAATGTTAAACAGTTTATTTAGATGAGTAGATTGGAATGTTTTCAGGAATTCAGGTAATAAATTGTATCTTAAGACTGAGAAAGCATAAAGCACAAAGCAAAATTAGTAATATAATCACAGTAAAATGTATAACTTCAACATGAATATAAACAAAGTAGATAAAGAGGCACATATAGTAGGGAAAAACCATTTTCAATCCTTTTGGCAATAACAAAATAAAATAAACAAAATAAAATACAAATCTTAAAAAAGGGCAACAATAATAAGAGCAGTTTGGGAACAGGGAAATTAAGAGTCTAATGGATTCATAAAAAGACTTAGGAGTTCCTTATAGTCATGGAAATATGATGCAAAATACTCCTTATAATTTTACACCTACAATTCAAGCAAATGTTTTAAAATCTGAAAATGACATGTTAAAATGCAGAAGTATAAAAACTATAATATACGTGATGTGGGTATGTAACCGAATGCTCGGTTCTTCTCCCCAATGCCAATTAATGCCAATTTGATAATGAGGATGTGATTTTGAGAAAAAGGAAAAAGAAGTTATATTACTTTGCTACCAAAGGAGAAACACAGGGAACTCTTGTCCCAGAGGCTAAGATTCTCCCCATCAGAAAAAAAACAAGACTTTTAAAGGAGCTATTCAAAGGCCACATTTCAGATGTGCTCTGGTAGGGGGACCCAGGGCACCTTGATGGTATGTTAGGATTCACTTGTTAATTTGGGATATATTCACTTGCTAGATCCTCTAGCAGACAACTCCTTCCAGTAGATCACTGATAACTCAAGGTAATCTTTTCCCTGCCCTCAAGTTAGGGAAGGAGAGAGGGAGGAGAGGAAAAGGAAATCTTGTCCCTTTTAAAAATAAGCCTCAGATCTATATTAAATAGGCAAAGTGGACCACTCTTACAGGTACAGGAATATCAATTTAGAATATAATTTTTCAAAATCTGGTAATAATGAAGAAGAGCAATCTCTACTACTTGATAATTCTAATAGTAAGTATGTTTATATATATATATATATATATATATATATATATATATATATATATATATATACATAAATATGTATATGTATACATGTATAATACATGGGACATATGATGTGTATGTCATTGTCATTTTTAGAACTATGTAGTTTATTACAACAGAAAAAATTCATGAAGATGTGATTGGTAAATAAATAGTAGTATGCTCATATGGTAGTATTTCAGAGCATATTGTTCAACTTTCCCTTAATAGAGCAGATGACTTTTTAAATAAGACTATATAGGTCTTAGACTGGATAATAAGCTCTAAGAGGGTAACTGAAACATGCAGAGGGATTGGTGGCAGAAAAAGCAAAAGATGTAATTGTTGGCAGATTGTGGAGGCCAAGTATGCAAAAGAAAAAATGTGACCTTTTTTGCTGAAGACTCTCAGCATGCCATGAGAGATATTTAAGTGAAAGATGACATAATTACATTGGTACTTGGAGGGAAGCCAGCCTGGAAGAAAAAGAAGCCATTAGTTGACTGAAGTAGAAATAATCAAAACATTTACTGTGAAGTTCAAGAAACTTCAAAACATGTAAATAAAGTAAACCTTATAGATCATGTATCTCATTTAACATGGGTCGTGCATGAAGGAAGGGTAGAGTGTAAGATAACCCCTGGGGCTTCACTCTGCCATTTAGTGATGCCATTTTCTACACAGTGGTGATGTGGCACAAATATGTCACATACCCCAATAGTCTGAGTCTCTCTAAACCAAAAATAATTTCTAGAACTTTTCCCAATGTTATAATTTCTGTGGTCTTTTTTTCTTTTTTCTATAAATCCTTTCTAATATTTTAGGTGAAAATTTGTCTTTTTCAAGTTATCTCATCCAAACATGTACATGGTGTTTTGATTTAGAAATAGAGAAAAAAAATATTGGTGACAACCTTTGAAAATTTTCACACCCAAACTTCTCATCACTGGTATAGATATGGTAGCTTAATTTTACTCCATCTTAATAAAAGACACATAGTCAGTTTTTGCCAATGAATTTTTAACTAGCTGACAGTTGATAATATCTTTATACATTTCATATGTTACACCTTCAATTTTTTCCCCTTCTTTAAATGAAGGATGTTTATACTAATCACTTAGATCAAAGTTATCTAAATTATCTATTAGGAATTTTTTTTTTAAACGAGACAAAACATAAAGCACAAAAAATGTTTTAAAAATATAACTACAGTAAAATTTAAAAATTCTGTATGAGTTTAAACAAAGTGAAATGAACAGTCAAGTTTTATGGAAAGAAGATGTTTGTGATCACAAAATGGTTTGTAGGGGACTTTCAAAAATTACATTACAAAAAAAGAGGCAAAACATTCTGAATCAACATGGAATTGAAGTAACTTTAAACAACAGTTTTCAATATTTAAAATTGGAAAATCAACATTACTAGTCTTTTTAAAGATATTTGTTGTGCAAAATTATGATTTAATTTGGTTAATGTTTAACTGGATGAGTATTGATTTAATTTTCGATTTTTAATCCACTGATACTTTGCTTCTGTTAAATCAAATATACCATTTGTCCACTTTTCAGCATTTTGTGGATGTTTCTATTTCTCATAGGGTAAGCTTTCAACTTTCTCCGTTAATAAAAACTCTTCTGCACTTTATTCACAAAATCATTCACTATTTTGTTAAATATTGTGAATAAACACCCTACAAGAACTGTGTTAAAAACAGCCTGGACAGTGTACTGGCATTTATTTACTCAATTGTTTTAAGTCTAAAAAACATTTTAGGGCAAAAATGAGATGCAATGTGTGTACCTTTAAAAAATAAAACCACATCAAATCCAGGATTCCCTTTAGCTATTGAGCTATTTTCCTGCATATCTTTACATCAAAATCTTTGAAAGAAGAGTCTATAATTACATTTTCTTCCCTTTCTTTTCTCTTTGGAACCACTGCAATGAACCACTATTACAAAGAAATCAATTGAAACAATTGTGTCAGGAATAACAATCAACTGGAAACAATTGTATCTAATGGTTAATAACCAGTCCCCATATAATTTCACCAAAGAGCAGTATTTAAAGCAGCTGATCACTCTTTCTTTTCTGAAACCATGTTTTTCCTAATATCCAGGACATAATACTCTGCTTTTCCCTACGGCACTCATCTCTTCCTCCTATATTCCATGCTAGGTTCTCATCTTATCTATGACCTCTAAATATTGGCATTTCTTGGTTCATAGTGCTAGGACTTCTATTATCTATTTACCACATTCATTCTCAGAATATAAATTAACAATTCCCCACTTTCTATCTCTATTAAACTTTTCCCTTAAATGCTGGATTCATTTGTCAAAATGTCTACTAGAATTTGTATTTGGATGTCTAATAAACAACTCAATCTAAACCTCCCAAACTCTGAAACTAAATGTTCCCTTATGACTAACCAGATCCTCCTTCAATTTTAACCAATTCAATAAATTGCGATTTTATATTTCTAATTGGACATACTTAGTCTGTTTTGATTTGTTTTATAAATACTAATACTGGAAATTTAGTTCTAAGGATCATCTGGTTTCTATTGGGTAGTGGAAAACACCAGTTCTGAGTGGCAGATAAAAAGTAATCTATTAATTTTTATATATTATTTGTTTGTTTTAGGTTTAACAAATCTCCAGGCATCTTAGACCTCACCTATTTTGTACTTTCCCACCAATTTTCATAATTCTCAGTGTTTTTATCTTATGCTCTTAATTTTATTAGGTTTTCAAACCCCAATTTTGTAAGCAAAAAAAGCAAACATCTTCTTACAAAAGAAGGTATTTAACTTAATTTTTTATTTTTTTTATTTTTTGGAACCTAGGATTGAACCCAGAGCCTATTGCAGGTTAAGTATCTGCCCTACCCCTGAGATACACCCCAATCTCCCTATTTTGTTCTCTTTATGGTTGTAATATCTTTTGTATTTGTAGAAGATACATTTAAAGCATTTGGAGATTAAATGAACATAGAATTTATCATTTGTATGCACTATAAAATATCAAATGCAAGAAAGCAGACACTGATATTGAGTAACTAAAAAGAAGTTAAATTGGTTTTTATAACAGTTGTATATAACAGAGCATAAAAAGCTGTTCAAATGAGAATGCAGATGGAATGAAAAGCATGACTTCTGGCTTGTGTGTAGCTCTATGTCCCCTCAAATACTTCAGAGGGATATAAGGACTGAATATTCTTAAAATGTAATAGGGAACTTTCACAAAAGGTACACAGTTGAGCCACATAGACATTAAGAAAAACTTTCATATGCTGACCACACAGTGACAACATTTCTAACACAGCCCATGCTCAATCCCAAAAAGTGACAGAAAAGGCTTAGAGAAAATAGCACGTACCGAAATATAGAAGAGTCCATCTACATACTCCTATAATACGGCCTATCTCTTCTAGAAATTTAACGAAATCTCTCTACTGTAATAAAAAAGCATATATTTGCTTATTTCTTTAAAAAAGGCATTATACTTAATAGTCCCTTAAATGCAAAGAGCTATTTCAACTGGCCTGTAGATATTAAAAATGCTTAAGTAAGTCCGAGTAAAGGCATTACAAACTTTCTTAAAGCAATAAATTTATCTCCAAGTGCTGAAAAAGATAATCCTTTTAACAAAATTTCAGATATTTTCCTGAGCTGCAGCTGTGAATTTTTTTAGAATATTTAGCTATGAAATGAAATAATCACTTTACCTCACAAAATAAGAAATAAAGAAAATAGAGTTATATTCAAGTTGGCAATGCATTGAGAAAATATGATGTTAATGTGTATACAATATTTGGAGATTCTTAAACTATACCCTGTCTTTCATATAAATAAAGATAAATCATTCAGTTCAGGAAATAGTTCTAATCAAGGTAAATCCCAACAAATTGATTTGTTTAATAGTACTGACTTACAGATATAATTTTCTTTTTATCATAGTTTAAACAAATAATTGATTTTTATAAGTCTAGGTCTACATCTGTTTTTTCTATTCCAATGATTCATTGCTGTATGCTTACACAAGTCTCAGGCTCGGTGCCTTATTATAATTTTATATTCAGATATCAGCCCTCCAATTTTGTTCTTTTTCAAAATTGCATTAGATGATCTAGGTAATTTGTTCTTCTATATAAATTTTATAATTTGACAGTTTCTGGAAAAAATGCCAACAAAAATTATAACAGATTTCTATTGACTCTATAGAACATTTAGAAAGAACTGACATCTTAAAATTGTTAGAATATTAAAAATTGCATATTTCTTCATTTATTTAATTCTTTTATAATTTTGCACAGCAAAATTTTATAAATGTCACCATACTGATGCTATAGTTCCTTTGTTAAACATATCCCTAACAATGTTACATTTTTGAAGTTGTAGATAAATAGAATCAAACCATGCTCCATAAATGAGATTTAGCTGAATTTTTATACACCTTTCAGGTTAACAACCTAAAAACAACCAATAAATCTTTAGGTGCTCTCTGTCCCTAGGGACTGGTGGTGGTGGTGGTGGTGGGTGTGGTAGTGTGTGTGTTAACTGCATTCCACATGTTAATATCAACTCTCTCTGATATTATCTGGGTGCCCTTTGCTGGTGGATCATGATCCTCTCTGACAGGAAAAAACCTTGGCTAGTGTGTGCTAGAATAAGTAACAAACATTTAAATTCTGACAGCTAATTTTGGTAGGGTGTTTTTACATTCAACACCTTAAAAGGGGGACAGGGTGTTGCACCAAGCAGAAGTCCCAACAAAGTGCCTAAGAGTATGGAAACACATATTATTTAAAATAAAAGTCTTTTTTTTTAAATCTCATTTCTAATTTGTTTTCTAAAAGTATAGAAAAATGTAATTAGCTTTTGTATGGGATTCCATAACTTTGCTAAATTTACTTGTCATACATATATATAGGATTCCTTAGAATTTTTCCTATAACCAGTCATGCCATCTGGAAATAAAGATAATTTTATGTGTCCCTTTCCAAATTTTATATCTTTATCTTCTTTTCTCAATTCCCTGGTTAAAAGTATCCAGAACAACATTGAATAGAAATGGAAATAGACATATCTGTGTTTTTCTGAAATCTATGGGTAGAGCTTTCAATATTTTACCCTTAAATATAATCATAGCTGTAAGTCATTTTCTCCTATTCCCCACTCCACTTTCATTCTTGTTCTCTCTCTGTTTTTAACTTTTGTGTATCCAATAGTGAATTTTTTTTTAGTTATTGGTAATTTGCTAAAATTTTTTTTCACACAACTGGGTTTTCATTTTTCCATGGATTTGTTTTTCATTCATTAAATTATTCTTTCTCTTTGATTCCATTAATGAAATGAATTATATTGATTTATTTTAAAATATTAGTTGTTTGTCCAGAATATAGCTGAGTTGTCTTGAATGCTTGTGTGCCTCAGAAATTCATATATATAAACCTGAATCTCAAATGTATTAGGTGATGAGACCTCTTGAAGGTAATAAGATCATGAACATGAAGTCATCATGAATGACATTAGCATCCTTAGAAGGAGATGAAGAGATCAGAGCTTATCTCTCTGCCTGGTAAGGATACATAAAGAAGATGGTCATCCTAAACCAGGAAAAGGACCTTCACCCAAAACACCACCATTCTCGCACCCTTATCTTGCAACCTCCTGAACTGTGGGAAATAAATTTCTGTTTTAAAGTTAGACAGGCCATGGCATTTTGTTAGCAACCCAAACTGATTAAGCTATTCAGTATATATTATTCATTTTCATATTCAAAATTTATTTTAAATTTTACATTCATGATTATTCAAAGTTTTTATCAAGTGTTTTATAACAATTATGCTAGCCTTATGAAAAATTTGGAAACATGTTTCTTTTCCCTTGTGCTGTGAGTGTAAAATTGTTGGCATTTCTTCCTTAAATAATTGATTTAATTTTGAATTTACTAGTGAAATTATTGTTGCATAAGGACATCTTTTGTGGGGAGAATTTTGGGAATAAATTCAGTATAAACTTAATTTATTTTACAGATATAAGACTATTTGGATTTTTATTTATTACATAGTAGTTTTGGACAGTTACAATTTTTAAGAAACTAACCTATTTTATTTATGCTGTATCATTTATTGCAATAATGCTATTCAAAACATTCTTGTAATATATTTTATGTCTATGGAATTTCTAGATATATCTTCTTTCATGCCTGGTACTAACAGTGTGGGTTTTGTGTCTGTTTTTTTTTTTGATATTTTGATTTTTCAAAGTCACTGAACTTTCCGAAGAACTTGCTGTTGGGTTTCTAAATTTTCTCTACTATTTGTTCTTTATACATGATTATACAGTCTTAACCTTGATAACTTCCTTTTGTGTTTATCTTGAATTTATTTTGTTCCTTTTTTCTTAGTGTTCTACTTTGCAAAGTTAGGGCATTAATTTTAGATTTGTTTTCATTACTAATACAAACTTTTAAAAATAAATTCCCCTCTATGCACTGTTTAGCTATCATTAAAAAAAAAAAAAAAAACTTTGTATCATTTCCGTACAATTCAGTTCAACAAATACTTTCAGATATCCCCTATGACTGATTCTTTGACCTACCATTTCTTTATAAGTGTATTGCTAAAATACATTGGTTATTGTTCTTAGGACATTTTCTTTGTTTTCGCAATTACCAGTTTTTCTGTCATGAATTTGGGATGGAATAATTTTGTTTTTCAGAACTTTTAATTCTTCAATATGGTTTTCTTCCATTTGGAAAGTTTTCAGAATGAATTTTCATAGTTATTAACTTTTGATTTCTTTTCTACCTTTTGATTTTCAAATTTACTCTTTAACACTGTATTTGTTTTTTTAGGTTCTCATATCAAATTACCACAATATCAGTGGCCTAAAAAGCAGTATTTTACTCTTTCACAATTCTGGGGTCTAAAGTCTGAAATGTAGGGAGTAGAACTCCCTTCCTAGAAGATGTATAAATTCCAAGCCCATCTGAGTCCAAAGAGAGTAAAAATGTCTGGTAAAACATGTACCATATAATTATTTTATGCTGAACTTCCACAAATTCTTTAGTGAAGAATTCATTCAGTGCCTCCTTTTTATCTATTGCTGGTGGTTGGAATTCCTTAATTTACAGCCATGTCCTTCCAATCTCTGTCTTAGTCTTCATGACACGTTTTTCTGCTGTCAAATAGGATTGTATCTTATGAGGACATCTGTCATTGCACTGGAACACACCTGAGTATTTCAGAATGATCTAATCTCAAGACCTTTTAATTATTGCTATAAAATCTATTTTTTCCAAATCAGGTACTTTCATCTGTGCTGTGAATAAGAATGTGGATGTGTCTTTTGAAGTGCTTTCATTCAACCTAATACAAATTTTCAATTTTCTTTATTATTATAAAAGCTACATGATTTATGACTTAGGGTACTACAGAAAAGCAGAATGTGTAGGATATATAAATATGTATAGTGAGAGAAAGAAATTTATTTCAAAGATATGGCTCATACAATTTAAGGGGCTAGCAATTCCCAAATCTGCAAACCTGGGCAGCAGGCTGGAGACCAGGGAAGCCTTAATGTGGCAGCTCCAGTCCCAAAAGAGTTTGATGTCAGAATTCCAACTTCCTCAGGGGGTTTCAGAGTTTTTCTTTAAAGGATTTAAAGGGCCTCAATTCACTAGGTGAGATTTACTTCATTATGGAAGATAATCTACTTATTTAAATGTTAATCCTTTCTTAAAAAAATGTCTTTCATAGCAACATCTAGACTGGTATTTGACTGTCTGAATATCAAAACGTAGCCAAATTGATAAATAAAATTAAACATTATGGGCTGGGGATGTGGCTCAAGCGGTAGCGCGCTCCCCTGGCATGCGCAGGGCACTGGGTTCGAATCCTTAGCACCACATAAGAATAAAATAAAGATGTTGTGTCCACTGAAAACTGAAAAATAAATATTAAAAAATTCTCTTTGTCTCTCTCTTCTCTCTCTTTTAAAAAAATTAAACATCATGATTTATTTCCATAATTTCATTTTTATTTAAACTTACATGTCATCTTTTCTTAGAGTCCTTCTGTTTTTTTTTCTTTGTTGTTGTTGTTGTTGTTGTTATTCATATTTTCTAGATTATTTTTCAACATTCAAACATTTTTATCCATAATGCTGTTTATTTGTTATAGCTATGCCATTTTTAATCACTCCTTAAAGTTTTGTTGTGTGTATTTTTTTAAAATTGTGACTTCCTCCTTAGTCGTGAGATTTTTCTTTTTGTGATCTTGTCATAGACCTGTGAATTTTTCTTACCCACTGTTCTAGGTGTTCCTGAGTACTCTGAATATTTATTTTTATATTAAGCAATTGGTTTGGACATTCTTATACTACCACAGTAGTGTAAATCTGGGCTCTACACCCTCAGATATTGATTTCTCATTTGAGTAGATTTCCTGAAAAAAGATTGATTGATTGATTGATGGCATTGAATAAGAGTAATTTTGACTCAAGCAGAGTGTTTCATCAGAATTTTTGATAATCCGTGTAGGAAATTATCATTGTATTTGAAAATATCTTGCTTCTTTAGACAATTCATCCACTTTAGTCACCAGCAATATTGTCTCATACATAAATTTCCCTCCTTACTCATCTTGGAGGAAAAATCTCTTTTATTCTCTTAAAAAGCATCCTGAATACAGTTTTTGGAGAATTTATGAGGAGATTACACCTATAACTTTATCAAAATTTTTATTTCTACTTCATTTAGATAGACATCAAAGTAGTCCCTTGTATACATTCTAAGAAAGGAGTGGAACTAAATAGAAAAAAAAATTTGAGATTTTATTATATGTTCCTGCATGCATATATGCAAAGATTTGTCAACTACAACCTAGATCAGGGGATCAGCAAAGAATGGTCCTTGGATCAATCCAAGTCTGCCACCTTTTGCTGTAAATAAAGTACAGGAACACAACCATAATCTTTTGTTTATGTGTGGCTATCACTGCTACCATGCTACAAATGTAAAATTGAGTAGTTAAAACAGAAACCATATCACCCAGAAAACTTAAAATATTTACAAAATATTTACAATTTGGCCTTTATAAAAATTTCTGATGTCTGCCTTTTAGGCCTACTGTAGAAAAATATTTGGTGGGTTTGGAGGAAGGTAAGGAGACAGTTTTGTTTTTCAGTATATAAATTGATCTCTAGGAATGGTTTTGTTAGCATATTATGATTCCCACTTAGTCATAGCAACTGCTGGTGCCTGACACTGTCACATTGGCTCTTACTTCTCATGTTCTAAGAGCATCTATAGACTGAATAGTATGGAAAATTTGAATGTCTGTAATGGTATATCTAGTTAGTTATCTTATCATAGTGTGTTACTGCTTCTTACTCATACTGTTTGTGCATACCCACAAGGACACTTCATCTCCTATTCCTTGGCAAAATGTTCTATGCATCCTATTAATATCCCCCATATCTGATGGCATGGCTGATACAGATACAAGTATTTCTAATGCATGTTAGGCTTCACTCCCATAATAGAACCTAATTCCTCAGGGGAGCAAATTCTAATGCAGAATACAATAAAACCCTGGGATAATTTTAATTTTTAAAAAATTTTCAATGAAAAAACATGGATTTCTTAGGATATAGATGTTTATGAAAGATGATAGTCTTAATTAGTTGAGTGCTAAGACAATTGTGAAGCTTGTAAACACAAGCTACTTATTTCTTAGTTTTCTCGGCTAGTAGTAAGATGTCAGCAGGCAGCATGGTTGGGTTCTGGTTGCATCCTTACATGGTAAAGATAGAGCTAACTAATTAGAGTCTCTTTTAAAGAACACTGAGCCTATTTATGAGAACTCTATCCTTATAACACTATTACTTTCCAAAGCTTCCACTTCTTCCCCTTATCACAATGGAGGTTTGGTTTTCAAGAATTGAATTTGGGGTGGACAAACATTTACCGTGTAACAGATAGCTAACAATTAATTTCCAGATTGTGAGTTTATTATGGTTTTTATTCTGCTTCATCTGTTTAGTACACTTTCTTCCTAGGAATGAATATATATATATCTGATTCTACCAGACCCAATCTAAAATAGCATATTCTTTCCAAAGCCAGAAACATAATAATAAATGTATAGTCAGGGTGAAGATAATCATCTCAAGTCAGAATAGAATTTTTTTTAGGTTTTTATTTTTTTAGTTATACACAGACACAATGTCTTTATTTATTTTTATGTAGTGCTGAGGATCTAACCCAGAACCTCACATGTTCAAGGCAAGAGCCCTGCCACTGAGCCACACCCCCAGCTCCTAGAAATTTTATTTTAAGTGCACCTGAGTATTTACTGTACCTTAAACCCAAAGTTTCAAAAGAGTCTTAAAATATATGTGTTATGGTTTAGATGTGGGGTCCCCCAAAACGTATGTGTGATACAATGCAAGAAGGTTTGGAGGAGAAATGTGTGGGCTATAGTCTCAATCTAATCAGTAAATTTATCCCTGATGGGATTAGCTGAGTAGTAACTAGAGGCAGGTGGGATGTGGCTGGAGCAAGTGGTTCATTTGGGGCGTGGCTATGAGGTATATATTTTGTATCTGGAGAGTGAAGTCTCTCCTTTTTTGCTTCTTGATCATCATTGAGCTGCTTCCCTCTGCCACATTCTTCTGCATGATGTCCTGCCTCACCTGGAGCCCCTCCTAATGAAGCAGATCCTCTATAGACTATGATTTCTGAAACCGTGAGCTCTCAAATAAACTTTTCCTCTTCAACAATTGTTCTGGTTGGGTTGTTTAGTCATAGCAGCAAAATAGCTGACTACAACAATATTATATAAGTATGGGATTTCCCTACAACACTATTATAGTTAAAAAGTAATCTGATGCTAAATGTTTAAAACACAATGCAGATATTACTTGAGATCATTTTTTAAAAAGAAATTATTAGTGAACAAATCTGGAAAGTGTCTTTTAATATATCTCCTCATTCTGCCCCTTTCTCTCTCTGCTGCTGCTGAAATTTCTCTTCTGTCCCTCAATTTTCATTTCTTATTTCATTGCTTTTTTTTCTACAATTCTCTTCCTCCTGATGTCTTCCACTTCCTCATTCTGTCGCTCAAAGCTAACAATTGTTAAGACAATTTTGCTTTCCACTTTTTACTAACACTTTTAAATAGTGCACATTCATATTGCGAGCAGTCTCTTAAGAATCAAATTTTTTTCTTTTTTCAAACCTCTGTTAGCCCTGGGAAAGAGAGCCAATTGGAAATTTAGTGATTAAATGATCACCTATCCTGCTGTACAAATATTCTGATTCTTTTATTTAATTATTTTTAGTTTCAGCAGTATTATCTTATGCTTGCTGCATAAATTTACTTATGGTAATTAAAACATTTGTGTATATTACACTGATTAGTACAGTCAGTCCTTACAATGTTTCTAGATTATGGACAACTGAAAAACACTTCTGAAAAGTATAAATCTATCATTTTCTAGAGAAACTGGAACTACCTAAATATATTGTGAAACATAATGTTACTATTGAATTATTTATCAAATTAATTCTGTAAAAGGACAATGATAATAATTCTTTAAAATGATATTTCTTGGGAAAAAGTAAAATTGTAAGTGTGTAGCCAATTAATTTTATAATGTAATGACATACCTGTATTTTATCATTGGCAAGTAACTTTTCTGCTTATTTTCTGTTTATTGGCTTTCTACAGAATCCCATTACAATATACACCATTTTCCAAAAATGTGTTATATTAAAATCTCCCTTATTTTAAAATAAACTAAAGAAGAATCATCATCCTTCATTTTTAACTGCAAATGTACAACATTTAATAAATAGAAAACTTCACTTGATGTTTTCACAATGATGACTGCATTTTGAATATTTTTCTCAAGGATACATACTGTAGACAAATATTTCACATGTAACTTGTTTCTGTGACACTACTAAAATGAATATTTTCTGCTGAAATGCTTTTCAGAGAAATACATGCAATTAAAAGGTTAGATTTCCCCTCTAAAACTTTGACACATCTATATGAAAAAAATGTTATGCCAAGTTGATAATTAACATCTTATTGTAGTTATTTTGAACCTTACTGATCTGGAAACTAATATTTTAGTATTTTAGTATGGGTTACTTTAGACTTTATAACAACAATCTAATATTTATAACATTATACATCCACATCAGTTCTACCTCTTCAAAAAGCAGTTTTTATTACTAAATAGTAAAGCTTTTTGAGTGTAGAGAATATCATGAGATTTGCTTGATAAATTAACTGCCTTGCAAATGGCATAAGAAATGTCACATTTTATGAATCAGTATTAACAAGATCTAACAAATAGTATGCCATATATTTCACAGTACATTATAGGAATAGTTTATCTGAGTGCATTGTAGGGATTTATTATTAAATTTCAAAACATCAGCAAAGAATCTCTTTCTAGTAAGTTTTAGAAAAGATTTCACAAGATTACTTCAAACACCAGTAATATGGTTTCTAATATGATATGAATTGAGTGGATCCTGACAAAATGCATTTTTTTCCTGAAATGTGCCTATTTAATTTTTTATGAGTATTTTATCCTTTCCTTATTTCCCAGTGAAGTGTTTAGTACACATTGCAATATATTTAAAATGACAGTGACAATTTCCTGAGGTTTTCTGAATGTATTACTGTTTGCTGAAAACTTTGCATATCTGCAGTATTCTATATAAATGTGAGACACATACTGTATTAGAATTCTATTTAAATAAATTGGTAAATATATATTTTAGATATTGTTTTTGAGGACTTTATGTTTGAAATATTAACTCTAAATGATGAAAGCTTTGTGGAATTTAATGATTATAACATTTTTTCTTCATTCTCCTTAATTTATTAAATAAAGTAAATAAATGAGGACAAAACCTTTATTACATAAAAACTATTGTTTCCTATATGATAAAAGTTTTCTTTACCAAATTTTCTACTATTTAGTGTTATTGTAAGACTGGTATAAAAATAATATAATGATTACATAGATTATTATAGGACTAATTGAAATAATATCCCATATGTAAAATGACTGGCTACTACTTAGAAGTCACAATTTTCCCACAGAATTAAAAATGTTCTTGGAAGAGAAAAATGACAATAAAAGGGAAATAAGAAAAAAACCTGTTTAATAATATAAATTTATTCCAAAGCAACTTAAGGAAATATAATTTATACTTAGCTAATTAATGTGCTTTTTCTCTCTCTGCATTTCTATAGTTATTTTATCATATTATGGATCATATGGTTCTTACAACTCTTTTCTTGCAGAAGTAGATATTCTTTATCACATAATCATATTTATGTAGCAATGAAAAATTGCACTAATGAAACCATTAGTATCATAGTATTCCATATATATGCTAAGAAGTAACCTTATCTTCTCAAACACAATGGCATGTTTCATCATAATATGTTGGCCCTTTGGAAATTCACTGACCAATTGTTGAAAATAAAAAGCACATTATTATATACTGATAAGTTAAAAACCCTTTATTCAAAATGTAAAGCTTTAAAAACTTATTTCAGTGTTTAAATGCTACCTGAAAACAGTTACAAACAATCACCAATAAGCTGTATGATTATTAGACAGATTGGACTATGAGTTGCCTATTCACAATTACCTAAACACAATTGAGGGAACATTGTGAATCCTGCTTCTAACAAAGAACATTTCCTTTCAGTATTTGTTTTTAGACCTCCTCTAATGTTTACAATATAGCTTCATTCACTTTAATCATATTTTTGATAGAGAATGGATAGCATTAAAATTAATGTGGTAACTGAAATTTTATGTACCTGATAAAAACACCTCTTATTATAAGGATTTTGAAGAGTCACTTCAATGCAAAACCCATTGAGTAGTATCTAAGGATTCCTCTGGTTTGAGTGCCGTGATTCACATATTTTGCTTTAGGTCAACTAACTTCTGCTGTATGTTTGTCTCCCTGTTTATGGATTTTTCTATTAGGGATTGTGAACACATTAATATATTGTTGATGTTATATAAAGTGCTGATGTGTATGTGTGTGTGTGTGGTGGGGGGAGGTGGGGGGTGTATGTGTTCTGGATGGACCCAGCGCCTTTTTTATGGTAGGCAAGTGCTAGACCACAGAGTTATATCCCCAGCCTAGAATTGTATATGTTGAATAAGTAACATGGAATCCCATTTTTCCCATCACCTTAACACCCTGGACCACACTGAAAACAGACTTCTAATTTATATTGTAGAATGAACCGGAATATAAGGAAATGCCCTAACAGTTATCAATCTCCTTATTTATTTTTTCTCCCTTCTCTCTCTCTCTCCTCCCTACCCATATCTATTTCTTCCTTCTTTCTATTTTTAAATATTACTATTTTTGTGTATGTTGGAATTGCACATGCCCCCTCTGGTTTCAAGTGGACTAGATTTTCAGTTTTCTTTTCTCAACCCTGAAGAGATTTTCTTCAAGAGGCATACTTTGAAATAGTATAAGTTTATTCTGTCACATTTTGCTTATATCACAGGACAGACATATGCTCATGAAAACTACATTCTTCTATACTAAAATTATAAGTCAACTGAAGAAAAAAATTAATTTTAATAGAAAAAAAAGGAATTCAATGGTTAGATAAGAGGTAAGAACTGGACTTTGGGCTTGTCTATATTTTCTCTATTGTCAACAAACTGTGTGTGTGTGTGTGTGTGTATTAATATGCAGGCAATGATAGAGCTGAATTGAGAAAAACTTTTAGGGAGTGAGAGGTTGAATTGCAAGAACAGTATTGAATAGGCAAGAGAGGATAGGTTCAATACGTGAGACAGGATAGTCCTAGTTAAGAACAGAGTTCCTCTTTCATTATAGGAAGAAATTAAGAGAAGTGACTACGGATAATGGTGTTGAGATAAGGAGGATTATTTTTCTCAATGAAAAAATAGAATGTAAGTCAGTCAGAGGGAAAGTATTATGACAAGCAATAAAAATGTGGGAGGTGTTTAACAAACTTGGGGAAAGAGGAAAAGGTATAAGTAGGCCTTCTAGAGAACAGAACAATACATATTTCACGCAATAGTGATATGTTTACTAGGCAGCACCTATGGTCCACTTTAGATTAGACTTTGAGGTGAGACTGGTAGACGGTTTTCTGCCTTTTACCACTCTCTAGGTATAGAATCAGTAGAGATATGAATTTAAACAATATTGGGATTTTCCCAGAGACTGGTAAAAAAAAAACAGGCATATAGTTAAAAATAAATGTATAAAAACAGGTGTAATTATAATTGGAAACTAGGTATTGGATAGTACCTAATTCATAGGTATAAATACATGCATAATACACACACAAATAACTATGATGCTTACAGTTAATATAATTTAGGTGAATGTGAAAAGGTGGAAATGAAGATATTTAAAATTAGTGAAAAGAGGTGAGATTAATGAATCTTAGACTCTTGGTAGGTGCTAAGAGCCAAGTATATGATGCATGGCATTTTTGGTCGAAAGGTGACGCCAGCTAGCCATTGAGATGATATGATTATGTTAAGATTTGCATTCATATGGATATTGGATTCCTGCTGTTCACCTAGGCAGGCTACAGGACTCCTGGAGAGTTCCCATTGGTTGGGGAAGTACAGTAGGAGGGAGTTCCGGGGGAGGAGCGCTCTCTGCGGTTCCGAGAGGAGGCCGCGTGGGTGGAAAAAATCTTCCCGGGCGGTACCAGACATTGGCGGCAGTTTCAAAAAATAAACTTTGTTCCTGCTTGAGTGGCTCGTGATTTTGTGCCCAGCCAGACTGCGGCAGGTAGGAGTAAAAATCTAACTGTTTTAATTACAGTACCCTGTTAAGCAGGATAGAAAGATAATGAGTTTGATATTATGGGGGGAGGGTTACACTGATTAGCAATTCTATATTATAACTATGGGAATGAGTGGATAATGCTAGGTAGAAGACAACATTATTGAAACATAGTCAAAGAGTAGAAATCAAGATTATTGGAAGGACAATGTAAATGGATACTGAAATCCTACAGACTTATCATAATTGTACTGTTAGAGAGTAACAGCTAGGAGGTGAAATATTGATGAATGATGACAATTTACATTGGGATTCTACATAGGACTCTAACAGTTAGGTATATTGGATGCTGTGGTCTGATATACATAACTTAAAGTTGGAAATGTTTAAAGTAGAAGGAGAAAAAAATGTTTGAAAACTGAATGGAGGACACTATCCACATTGGCTAAAAAGAAAGTTTCCAATGGTTTTGAGAACAGAATTTTAAAACCACAGGAGAGCCACTTTCAACTCAAATAAAAAGCAGATGTTCAAGAAAAGAGTATCATAATAGAGATAATTTTGCAGACAATTGAGTATCAGAAAAGAGGCATGACATAAAGATTTCAGAGCTTAAGAAAGGTGGTAAATGGGATCATTAAGACAGAAGACAGAGCTTTATGGTTCTTTGAGTATATTCTTTGAGGGTGACCTGTGAGTCTTAGTCTTCTTGTAGAGATTGACATAATCTAGAAGATAAGACAAGGTGAGAAAATATCTGGTGATATTCAAGTTGAAATTTGGGGGGAGATATAAGTACAGTGGGATTGGGAGATATGCATTGCCAAGAGAACACTCTGAGTCCTAGATTCTTTTATTTACTCTTGTGGTAGATTTAGGAAGAACAGGAGAATGGTAATGGAATTTAATCTGAGAATACAGCACTTGTGCTGACATCTACTAATGGTAGAGGAAAATCCATTTGAGTTGTATTGGTAGCCTGATGCAACCGACATAAGAAAACATGACTGACATAAGAAAATACCCTCTCACTTGGCAAATTTTCATCAGTACTCTTCATGTTATCAATTATCTAATTTCCAGAAAGAAGAAAGAGATAAAGGAGAGCAATGATTAAAAACTTCTGTCAAATTTGTCTGAATAGGAATAGAAACATAGAATAAAATTTTGTGATATATGTGATTCATTCTTTAAAATATAATCTCTGTAGAATTATTAGGTATCTACTCATACACACACCAATACATATATGAAACAAATTATCATAGATTATATATATATATATATATATATATATATATATATATATACACACACACACACACACACACACACACAAATTGTTAGGTATACATGCACATACACAAATACAGAGAAACCACTATCCCATTTGTTAGTCAATGAAAACCAACAAAATGCAAACCATAGAATTTTTCTGTAGATTAAAATACAGAGAGCAGATATAAAGGATACTGAAGAAATTGTAGAATATCTAGGTTTCTATGTGCACAGCAGAAAAGATGTGAACACTAATGACAACCTTTGAGTATATGTGTTTGAAAATCAAAATATGGACTAAATAAATATGATCTAAAAATTATAAAAATAATATTCCACAGCAGATTCTGCTCTATCTATATCTGCTTATAGAACTATATGAAGTTGTTTTGTCTATGGAATAAAAAGATTATTCAAGTGTCTTTCAACTTATAATCAATGAACATAACTGTTCTTTAGATTTTTATCTCCATGAGAAAGGAAAATATACTCTGTGACAATTGTTTCTTTCCCAATGAATTTTAGGTGAGTTTATTCCTGGATAGCAACATTCTTTTTTTTGATTTTTATTAGAATATACAGTACTGGAAAAAATTAAGGCTCAAAAATGTGCATAGCTTTACTCAACTAAAAGCATTTTCATGTTTCACTTTGAGTTTGTCTCCTGTTCTGCCCTCTGCTGATGGGATTAGCTCCTATCAATTTCAAAATCTGCAGTATATTTTGTAAACCAGTTTAGGTAGGAAGAGATGTTTTAGTTTATATTAAAGCTAAATGCTGCAATTCTATTTCATCTTTATTAAAACTATGATTTTTTATATTAAATTGAGGGGTTGAGATAATCACAATTAGGAGGAAAATGATTATACACATTTTCTACTTTTTTCTCATATCAAGCAAAAATCAAAACAAGATAAATGAAGTCACAGTTATGTTTCTGAATCACTTTCATAATTAGTTATCAGTCATGTTTTAAATCAAGATACAAGAGTAAAAGTAAAAGCAAGGGTTAAGGCAATATTTTGTGCTTGTCGTTTTAGCTGTGTAGACTGTAATTTGCAATCTATTGGATTTCACATTTATAACCTTGATCTAAGAAATAAAGCAAAATGAAGAATGAAGTATGATGTGCACATTCTTTTTTTCAACATAGCATACACCTTCAGTGATTTTTACAATGAGTCATTTTTTCTATGTGTTCTTTATATGTGTTCCCTTATTTTTAGTTATTTCTCAGTTCTGCATCTTTTATAGTCTTCATTGTTTTCAAGTAACTTCCTAGAATATTTTTTCCACCATTAAATAAATACTGAAACTTTCACTCTATAAAAACCACACTTTCATTTTTTAACAAGGCTGATGCATCCAGCACTAAAGTAGGTCTATATTTTGAGGCTGTTAAACAAAAATTCTGTAATATTGAGAAACTTTTGTTTTAGTATGCTCATGTGTTTTGAAGTGACTTATAAATTTTCTCTAAAGCTAAAAATAAAACTAAGTGTATAATAAATTCCCAACAAGGTTTCAGGAGTAGCCCTTTAGCATAAAACATGATTTTAAATCCCAGCTCTGCAAGTATCTAAGTTTTTATTCTTTGGTAAGTTATTTTACTTCTCTATGCTTCAGTGTCCTCCTTGATACAACAGAAATTATATGCTTATCCCAGTGAATTGTCATGAACATTTAATTAAATAATATACACAAATTATAAGAGACAGATTTTGCTATATAATGGGCATTTTGGAAATATATCCATTTCATTAACAAAGACTAGATACTAAATCAGGCCAAGATAATCTTAAGTACTCAAAACATGATTAAGTTGGTATACCATGTAGCTTAAAACTAATATGCCATATTGCTAACTCAGTTATATCTGAATGGGTTTTTATTTTAAATTGAATCTTTAGGAGACTATATCAAAATGTATATGACAGATTATTATTTTAATGAAATATCCATTATGCTTAGAATTAGCATTTCTTTAAATAGAGCATTAATCTTACAACCGAGCTGCCAAGATAGGCACAGTATTTTCTGATGACATACAAAATATAGAACTATACAAATTTGTTTACATTAGAGATCAACTTTAGAAATTTCTATGTGTATAAGCATGAGGTCATGTAAAAAGTATATATTGGTGAATGAAATAGGCATTTTTTTTGTCCCCATATACACTTTAATTTTGATGGAAGTCAGCCTAGAGGGACAATAAAAGTATATAAATTAGTAAAATAGTATCTCACTGAATACTGTTATAAATTCCTTGATTAAAAATAGAAAATACTCAGCAGTAGACAGAGGTCAGAGGAGAAAAAAATAAAATAGAAGCAGAGAACGAAGGCAGCAATGTAAAAGGAAAAGAAAGATAGGGGTGGGGAGTGAGAGCAAATGCAAAAAAGTGAAATACTCTATAAATTGAAAGCAGACCAATTTTCTGCAGTAAATTAAAGAAAAGTTATTTGAAATGATTTTGGAAATGTAATGGGAATTGTGGTGTTCCGTATAGATGTTATGAAAATTTATTTTATCCTCAGGAGGATGGAAAGTCATGGAATGATTTTAATCAGGTGATTAGTAAAATAAGATTTGTATTTTATGGGGATCTGTCAGTTATGTAAAAGGCTGTTAAAATGTTTGTATTATGTTTTGAAAATACATTATTTTTATCGATAAATGGAGGAGTAGAGTGGTGTGTGTGTGTGTGTGTGTACCCTATTAAATTGGAAAATCTAGAAGATATGTACACATTACTAGAATCATATGGACTCTAAATGAATCAAGAGGATATAGAAAACCTGAAAAAATATCAAACAATGAGATTAGAGCAGTAATAAAAAGACTTCTAAAAAGAAAAGATCAGAACCAGATGGATTTTCACCTGAGTTCTACCAGACCTTTAAAATAGAACTAACACCAAGCCTCAAATTAGTCCAAGAAATGGAAAGGGTAGGGAGCCTTACCATCACATCTATGGAGTCAGTATCACCCTGATGCAAAATGAGAAAAAGACACATCAAGGAAAGAAAAATATAAATCAATATCCTTGCAGAACACAGATGCAAACATCCTTAATAAAATATAAGTGAATTGGCTTAAAATAGATTAAAATGATTATATATAATATGACCAATTTGGTTTCATTCCTGAGATGCAAGGTTGGTTCAATATAAGTAAGTCAATAATTATAAGACATGACATAAATAGAATCAAGGACAAAAATCACATGATCATTTTAATAGATGCAGAATAAATCTTTGACATAATTCAATACCTATTTATGTTTTTTTGACATTTTGAAGCATTTATTTGGCAGCATATGGGAAATTATATAAGGATTATAGCTGACATCAAAATATTTTAAGGCAATCATTAAAGAGTTTTAAAGATAGACCTAATGACAAACTTGTTTTTTGTTTTTTTGTTTTTTTTTTTAAATCAGGACAAACTAGGGATAAAAGAAACTTACCTAAACATCATATACTCAACGCCAACATAGTGAAGGGAGGAAAAACTAAAAGCATTTGCTTTAAAATCAGAAATAAGACAAGTATGTTCATTCTCATTACGTCTACTGGGCATAGATTTTAAAATCTAGCCACAGAAATCAGGCAAGAGAAGGAAGTGAAAGGGATACAAAAAGGAAAGAAAAAAGAAGAACAATCTTTTGTTGACAGCATGGTTCAATATGGAGGATGCAAAAAAAAAAAAAAATTCCATCAGAAGACATCTAGATCTGACAAACAAATCCAGCAAGTAGCAGGATACAAATCATGATTCAAAAACTATAGATTTCTGATACTCTAATAATGAATTGGTTGAGAAAGAAATCAAGAAAACTATACCATTACCAATAGCCTCATAAAATACTTAGGGCTGAATTTAATTAACTATGTGAAAGATTTCTACAATGAGAATTACAAAACACTGAAAACAGAAATTTCAGGAGACCTTAGAAAATGGAAAGACCTATCAAGTTCATGAATAGGTAGAATTAGTATCATTAAAATATCCACATTACTAAAAGGAATCTGAATATTCAATGCAATCCCCATCAAAGTACCAGCGACTTTCTTCACAAAAAGAGGCCTAATTTTATATACAAAAATTAAAGAGCCAGAACAGCCAAAGCATTCCTGAGCAACAAGAATGAGACTGGAAGCATAAAAAAATCCTGATCTAAAATTATACTACAAATTAATAGTATGAAAAATAGCATGGCATTTTCATAGAAATGGACATGGAGACCAGTGGGATAGACTAGAAGACACAGAGACAACGTCACAAAAACACATTCATCTCAACCTTGATAAAGGTGTTAAAAGCATACACTAGAGAAAAGATTGCCTTTTTAACAAATGGAGCTAGAGAAACTGATATTTATATACAGAATAATGAAACTAGATCCCTCTTTCTCACTTTGCACAAAAAACAACTCAAAGTGGATCAAAGATTTAGGGATTAGACCAATAATAGTGACTCTGCTAGAAGAAAATAGAGTGACAACATTCTAACACATTAGCATGGGATCTAACTTCTTTAATAAGACTCCTAAAACTCAAGAAATAACAAATAGGATAGCATTAAACAAAAAGTTTCTGAATAGTATAGAAAACATTTAAGAACATGAATAAAGAGTTTTCCAGAATTCGAGAAAATCTTTGACAACTACTTTTCTGACATGGGATTAATAACCAGAGTACAAAAGAAGACAAAAAACACAAAAAACATGCTAGGCGTGGTGGTGCATGCCTGTAATCCCAGCAGTTCTGGGTGCTGATGTAGGAGGATCATGAGTTCAAAGCCAGTGTCAGCAAAAGCGAGACACTAAGCAATTCAGCAAGACCCTATCTCTAAATTAAATACAAAATAGGGCTGGGGATGTGGCTCAGTGGTTGAGTTCCCCTGAGTTAAATCTCCAGTACCAAAAAACAAAAAAGCAAAAACAAACAAGCAAAGTAACCCCCACCAAAACCAAAACAAAACAAAAAAGAAAACAAAAAATAACTCAATAAATGAGCGGAGCTTTACCTCTGCCATCAGAGACAGTTATCAAATAGAAGAATTACAACCATATTAAAAACTATTTAACATTCATAGAAATTAGGGACATACAAATTAAAAGCACAGAAATTTCATCTCACACTGGTTGGAATGACATTTATCAAGAATAAAAATGACTATAATTGCTGGCAAGGATGTTAGGGAAAAGATACACTTATATTGTTTTTGACACTACAAATTAATATAATCACTTTCTAAAGCAATATGGAGATTCCTCAAAACAGTATAAAATGAACCACTGCACAACCAAGCTTTCTCACTCTTTGGTGTTTATCCAAAAGAATGAAAATCAACACATTATAGTGATACATGTATATCAATATTACAGCAAAACAATCCATAAGAACCAAATAGCAGAAGCAGTCCATCAATAGACAAATGGATAAAGAAAATGTGATATATACACATAATGGAGTTCTATTCAACCATATCAAAAAATCAAAATTTTGTCATTTGCTGGTAAATGGATGAAACTGGAGAATATCATACTTGGTGAAAGAAGCAAAAAATAGAAATAATAATAATAATAATAAT
>NW_025999943.1:1996674-2000789 GCF_001458135.2 Marmota marmota marmota | reverse complement strand
ATTATTATTATTATTATTTTAAAGGGGATTTCGTGAAAACAGAAGGCAGATAGAGTAGAAGCAGGAGTCTAAGTTGAATAGAAGAAGTAAGGAAAAGGGGAAGAACTGCTGTGTGCATGTATAAATATTTCACAATGCAACCGAATTTTATATATAACTGTAATATAACAATTAAAAAATAAATGAATAGAAGACCAATAGAGAAAAGGAAGGGGATTAGGGTTAAAGAGGAAAGAAAGGAAGCAAGTAGTACTAGGGTTTACAATAGAGAAAATTATATTGCATACATTTCTGAATATGTCAAAATAAACCCCATCATTATACATAAATATAAAGTGCTCATATTTTTTAAAAATCAACAAAAATTCTTATACTAAATTTTTAATATTTTACTTGCTCCTTAATATTTCCACCTACTTTCCCCATAGAATTATACTAATGTAATCATTTGAATTGCATTATTTATCACTTTATGTTTCTCTATTATAAAAGACTAAGTTGAAATGTTTTTCTAATTTGTTAATTTTTTATTATATATTTGGTCAATCACTAGTTCTTTTCCTTTTTTCTTTTTCTTCTTCTTCCTTTTTTTTTTCTATAATATTTTGCAATGCTGAGTATCCAACCCAGGTCTTTGTATATGGTGGGCAAGTGGTCAAACACTGAGCAATACTGCCAACTTCACCTATTCTTTGTAAGTCATTTCACTTTAGCTCTCACTCTCACTTTTAAATTTTGATATTCATTCGATAAATAATGTACTCAATAATCAACACACCTTCTATGATTTGTACTTCATGGAACAATCTTAACCCTAGAATATCTTAGAGTTCTTTATATCTTTTCCATTTCTCAATTTAAGAGAAGTTATATTAATTACCAATTCTTAAAATGCTTTACCTCTGCCATCAGAGCATCTCTTCTTCTATTATTGCTTTTGTGTATGCTTCCTAATAGACCTCCACCTTTAAAAAAAAATTCATTGGTTCTTTTAGTTATACATGACAGTACAGTTTATTCTGATATAATTGTACAAGCATGGAATATAACTTATTCTATGTAGGACCACATTCTTATGGCTGTACATGTTGGTGGAATTTAATATGGTGCATTCATATAAGTACATAGGAAAATAACTTCAGATTTATTTCACTGGAAAAGGAAAAGGATAGACCTCTGTTCTAAATGTCCATTTGGTAACCCTAGGTTTCTAAACATGAGAATAAAATCAAGATATATTTTGAAATAGAATCTATCATTGAAGTTTATCAAAACACAATATATCACTGAAGTTTTTAAATATCCCCCATTTCACTTACCTACTTCTGGTTTTAGGAAAGCACTACTGCTTCTCTCCACCTGTGGACAGTAGGTCAATAAATGACAAAAGATCTAAAAAGAACAGTAACTCTGGGATCTCATAGTCTTCTCAGCAGTTCTGTTGAGTGTTTTCTTAACAGGGTGGATTGGTACAGATGAAACAAAGAATCATGGTATAGATAACTTGGCGTAGACCTCTGAATGATTTCTCTCTACGTGAGAAGTCTTATTAAATATGTTCAAAGTCATATCCTTGAATGATCACTGGATAGTGTGAATTTCATACATAAAAGACAAAATAAGGCCAATACTCAACTGAGTAAATTGGTACGGGTACAACAAACTAATTTTAGATTTTAAAAGTGTTTATGTCCCTAGATGATTAAGAGAATAAACAAATGTACCAACTCCTCATGATCCTTGTCCCAAGCACAAAAAGGATAACACCAAAACACAAGGGCCCAGATAACTACAGTAAATGGTGAAATACCCTTTTGCTATGGAGACAATTCTAGGCTTTGGCTAGGCGATTTTCTATTTTGCAGTTCTAATGTAAGGGAAGCAAGAATGGAAGCCCCAGACTTCATCAGAACCTTGAAGGCAAAGTAATCTCTTATGGTAGGCTCACGGGGAGATATGGAGTGAAAGAAGGCCTCATAACTGATCTTTACAAACTTCCCATCCCCCTGTGTTTTTCCTGTAACAGGATGATCACAAGGCATTCTGCCAAGAATCAAATTAGCAGTGGCTCAAACCTGTCATGACTTATTTAGATACGTGCAAATTCAGCAGGGTGCCATGGTGGAGTTTTATGCTGACAGACAGCAGATGGACTGGAGTTCTAAATGTAAGAAAAGAAGCTTTTCTTTTCATATTTCATCAATGCTTCTCTTGATTTTTCTTTGAGCCTACGTTTTGGTACGGCCAGGTTCTTCCCTCCAATTCCCATTCACCTGCTAACACTACCCACAGGTCGGAAGAGTACAAGCTGCTATGTCCCTCTCCTTTATTTCAACTTCTTATTACTCTCTGTAAGTGTTCTTGTTGGTATCATTACGGAGACAGATAGCCCTCTAGAAGAAAATTAATAATTAATTAAGACCAAAACACAAAACAAAAACAAACAAAAATAACTTTTCACAGCATTAACAATTAAAAAAAAGAAAAAGAAAATCATATATTTTCCTTAACAGTTTTTAAAGACACGGGAAGTAAAAGTTGTTAGTTTTAACCTTTCCCTATTCCCCAGAATGTGAATCACTTTTAGTGCAGTGAAAGAAAAAGAACAAAAGGAAAAGGAATTTAAAGAAGCAAAGATAAGGGGAATAATGTATAGCATTCTTTTGTTAAAACATGGTGAATTCTCCTTCCACAGAATTAACTGAAGGATTGTGTGGCATCAGAGTAGGGCAGAAGTGGTTAGGTAGATGGAGGAGTGAAGGAGAAAGTCACCTTATTGATCTATACCCTGATTTGACTACTTCTTCATTCACTCATTTGTTCAATAGTTGTTTTTTTGTTTGTTTTTTTTTTTTCACCATATGCTACCAGAAGTTGTAACTAGAAAGAAATTCAGATTAGCAAAATTTAAAAAAGAATAATTTGGGGAATCAGAAGTTTTATAAGTTAATTTTTTGATCCTAAAAATTTTAAATGATTTTAGAAAAGCAATTGGGTGTATCTGGTAGGCACTGACATAAGATAACTCTTCTCTGCCATTATACCGATGGCCTATTAACTGATTTAAACATAAATGGCTTAAAGAAATCAGGGCAGGAGATGGATATTTTTAAGCCATTTGCTTAAGTATTTCTTCCTTAGTTTTGTTCCAACCAAAGCTTCTTTTCTCATGACTTACAATCTTAGCTATTCTGAAATTGAAATTGGTCTTTTTTTTTTCTTTATCTTAAATCATATATTTAAAGTTTATATTTTTGATATTAAAATTCTACTTTCTTAAAAGAGTATATCTAATTTGTTCTTACCTAATTGACCATGACTAGACCAAATATTCACCTTGGAAACCTCTACTTAATATGTGCTGGATTCTGAGAACCAAGGTCTTTGGCTCCATTGAAATGGTAAATATCACAGAGAAGTGCTGCTCTAATTTCCATTTTTGTAACTGCTAATGACTCTACTGACTTTTTACTTACACTTTCCTCCTCCAGTGGTTCTCACCAGGAGTCATAAAATGTATTGTTGATTTTCATATGGATCACCCTGCTGTAATGTCATTCCACCTACCAGCAGAACTCAGAAATATTAAAAGCCCTGCATTGGCCAAGATATCTTCCTCAAAAGGAACTTCCCAACTTCAAAATTCCTGTCACATTGTAAAACACAAACAGCATCATTATAGTCTCATTTGAGTGATTCCATCTCTTGTTTCTTCTGATATTCCCTCTGTTGGTTATTATCACACAAGAATTTCAACTCTCGGGGGGCTGAAATTATCCCTAACCACTTTAGATACAATGATATAAAAGTTCAGAACTTTAATCTGAATTTATTCAGCATTAACACTTTGGGTAGCATGACCCCTACGGAGTTAGCCCTGCAATTGATATCATAACATAAGCATGATTAAGCCATGACCCTTGCTTAGCCAGTGCTCACAATATAGTGCAAAAACCAAAATGCGACCCAGTAGTGTTACCAGTGTGATATGTGCAACAAAATAGTTTAAATTACATTTAAAACCAATTGGTGTTTATGTACTCCACTGTAGTTCCCATGCATGAAAACACTTCATCTAATCTAGATGCCAAAAAAAAAAAAAAAAAAAAAAAAAA
>NW_025999943.1:1949490-1994788 GCF_001458135.2 Marmota marmota marmota | reverse complement strand
AAAAAAAAAAAAAAAAAAAAAAAAAAACATGAGGAAGATGTATGGTGTTTGGTATGCTGAATTGTCAGCATTTCAAAATTGTAAATTTTAGAAAAAATACCTGGATTATTTGTCTTCTTTAGGAAATAAAACAAAACAAAGAAGCAGTAACAGTAGATCTAAAATATAGATCCAGCTTTGCTTTGGGGGAACTAATTGGCCAGATCTAAGCCTCAGCTGCTTCCTTCAGATGAGTCATGAGTTTCCAATTTGCTGGAGTCCTCTCAGATCCAAATTCAACCGTGCATGTTACCTACCTAACTTCTACAGGCAGTAGAGTTTACAAGTGATCTGGAGCTTTGGTAGAGATTGATGCAACTCTTTTTTATATATTAATCCAAACTTTTAATTGATATACTTCTACACAATTTCACAGGAACTTTGCATTTTATATCATTTGCATATAATTTTTTCATATTGTTATTTAACTCCTACTTATTAAGCATTTATTTTAGGACATTTGATCTATTTGTGAATAGTAAATAAATTAATATATGTAAGCAACTGTGGATTGATATTGCCTGACTGATTTTATAGCTTTAGAAACAAGTTTTTATTATTTAATGTCATATTTGTCTGAGGTCATAGAAGAAGTAGCTGAGCAAAAAATTTTATCACAAATCCATCAGACTCCAAGATCTAAATTTTATCAACCAATGTATATTACTGATTATCTGGTTAATTTGGAACTTTGGGGGTATTATTAATAACTTAAAAATCACAACTGCCTATATTTAGTTACTACAAGATGACTAAAATTATTTTCTTGATAAAAATGAAGAGTTGAAATCTCAATACTAACCATGGCTTTGCAAAAGGCATTTGATTTGTAATTATCTTAAACCTATGAGTGTTCCAAAGGAGAATAAACCTAGTATTTTATGGTTTTCCTGTTATAATGGTGAAACGTATTCACTTTCTTCGTTCCACAAATATCAAACACCAAGTGTTTATTAGATACTGTACTAGACACTAAGGGAAGAGTATTGAACAGTATTCTCAAAGAAGCTAAGTTTCAGTTGAGGATATAGAAAATGGTGAAAAACAGAACCTAAATATACAATGAAATGTCAGGTAGTCTTAATGTCTATGAACCAAATAAAGCATTAGTCTGTTTTGGAAAGTGTAATGTGGGCAGGCCTCTTGGATAAGGTGACATTTGAAAAGAGACTCAGATGAAATAAGATCACAAATGGCATGGATTTTTTAAAAACAGACATTTCAATTAGCAGGAATAGAGTTTCCTGAAATGGGAGCATGCTTAGAATATTGTAGCAAAAGTCTGAAGTTCAGAGCAGCTAGAGGGGTAGAATAAAGGAGACCAGAGCAGCTAGAATGCAACATGTATGTTCTTGGTGGGTGAGGGGGGACTTCTTGTCCACTCCTGATGTCTTTAAGAGCCAAAGTAACAGAGTATGATTTCCTTTGCCTGTGAAGGGACATTCTCTATACTCCTTGCACCATGAGCCTCATGAGAGCAGAAACAATTTTCTGATTTACTTGCTTAAAAGGTGCTATGAGTGTGTTATGGCTCTCTCCACCCTTTTCTCTCTTGGAAAGTCATTTAGTTGCAATCAGCCTGTCTTTTCCATTTCTGTGTCCCATGTGTAAAAAGAGAAGTTCTGTCAAGCAGGATATGGATATGAATGTGACGCTGTAGTTTTGGAGAGTGAGTTCAAGTATAAATGCCTTTCATTGTATATGTGAATAAAACCATTGAAGGTTTTATTTATTTATTTAAATTCTACAAGGAGCATTTGTTTTATTTGCAGTGTTTCATCTTTTTAGCACAGAAGTCAGTATAAATATTAAATGCATACCTAAAATGTAAAACCATGTTCTCTTCTTCCCTCATTCCTTATTGTGGCTTTCTCTACTCTCATAAAGCCCAAATTTCTGTTGAGACCCATGTCCTTCCAGAACCTCCATGTGGTTTACCTCACTGACCTGATCTTAAATGTTCAGCTTAATCAGAATTATTTGAAGTCCAAAGGATTCCTAGAATGTGCTTACAGAACCTAAATGTGAGTGAAAAGATAGATATTCTGTGATGTGGCTACTACAAAATACTTTGCTAAATAATTAAAATTAATGTATATGAAAAAAAGCTTTCCTTCCCCCTCTATCAAAGGGTTGGGTTGTTTTGGCCATAGCTTTGCTTACCTGTTATTTGTAATGATTTTTATTTTCTTCATTAAAGATTTAGAGACAGATACCTCTTCTTAAAAAAGAGACCAACAGAAAATTCAGATAAAGTGCTATGTAAGATTCTCACTCTGTGAGCTACTTAAAAGAGAAACTAGTATACAAAGAGCCAAAGTAAAAGAGTGGGATTTCCTTCACATAAAATGGGCTCCATATTGCTTCACCACATATTCACATATAGCATTGTAAGCAGGAAGAAACTAAGAGTGGTGTCCATTAGGTTTTTAACAATAGGCCCTGAGCCTAGTACCATGCCTGGAATATTTAACACTCTGTTACTGAATGAATCAATATTATTGCTCCTTTGTAAAAGAAAGAAATCTAGTTAGCATCGGTTTCACTCCTAGAATAATGCATGTACTGTATAATGATCTGCATATGGAAATAAGTGGCTCTTGCACTTTGTTTCCTGAATTTTATGTTTAAATTATAAATTTTATATACAATATTAATATTTTATGTATTTTAGATGGATCTGTGAGTATATTAATTTTTGATAAACAGCAATTTCCATACACATTTAGCGCATACATTTTGAAAGAATGGCTCCCTCAGTGCTGCTAAAAGACATCTCACTTTGTTGGCAATATGGAAACTATTTCCCAAAGCACATTTAACCCTAATTCCTTGTCTAAAATCACAAAAGCAGATATATGTTGGTAGTAATTCTGAAAAAGTCAATTATATTATTTTAAAAAGAAAAATTTCTTAGCTTTTAAAAAAATGTAAATCAAGTTTGGAAGCAAAAAGACCATGTTCCATATTGTAGTCTGTTTCAGTCAGCCCCTTTACAGTAGTAAATTCACAATATTAATGCCATCCAATGCTCTGCAAATTTAATTTCTATAAATTATCTTTATGGATGCAGGGAATCTGATTAAAACTGATTCTACAAGACAGATGAATTCTGATTTTTATAAAGCCCTTCCTATTTGTTAATTCCACTCCTTTTGCTGCTTGTTCCTTTATATTTTTTCACGTGTAATTACAGACTTTTAAAAATTAATCTGCAATAATATGCATTTTTCATCTTCAATCCCTCCCTCATTCTCATGCTATTCCATAAGCTTCTGAAGGTTATTGTCAGAGCCCTATTCACTCTGATTTTCCTTTTTCTACCTTTCACATTCACAGATCACCTGAACAAGCTCAAATTACTTTAATGGATTTAATGATCTGTGAAAAAATAAAACATGTAAAAATTAAACAATTAGCATATTAATATAATAAAAATCATAACAACATTTATGAAAATCTGCAATCAGATTGATAGTAAAAACAAAATTATTGAATTTCTCATGTTAGTCAAAATGCTGAGAATTACATAATTATTTGAGAGAGATCAAAATGTTCAATATACATATACCAGGATTTTAATCTCATTTCAGTGCTTGAACTAGTTTGGCAAAGAAATCTTTCAATACATTTTAATGTAATTAGTTTTGGTTCAGACTCTGACACTACTTATAATACATGTTATCATTTTGTCATTCATTATTTATCTACCTCCTCCTCCTATATTTTCTTTTTTTAAAATGTTCTTCCCACATTCTATCACTGAGAACTCTTAGGAAGAGTCAAATTATTGATTCGAACTACATCAAAGTGAAGCAAAATACATATTTTAATACTTAAGGCATATGTAACATTGATGTAAAATTTAGTAATAATCTTAGTTAATTTTGTGTCTAAGATTATGTTTACATTGTGAATGAATTATCAAACTAAAAATTAGAATCCATTCCATTTTTCCATATTAGGAGATTTCTTAATATACTCATATATTGAATATAATATTACACAATATAATCACTGCATACTAACTTCAAAATATTCACAATAGGGCTGAGGTTGTAGCTCAGTGGTTGAGTACTTGCCTAGCACGTGTGAGGCACTGGGTTCAATTCTCAGCACCACATATAAATAAATAAATAAATATATATCCATCGACAACTTAAAAAAAAATTTAAAAAATATTCACAGTATCACAGTTGGAGAAATTAACGACCCTAAAGGTTAATTTTACTCTTTCAATTTTGTTAAAGAAGAAAGAAAACACTAAAAGATAACATTGATTTATCAAGTTATAGGTTTTTAAATCTTTAAACATTTTCCAGATTTTAAATGTAATTATTGTACAGCTATGGAAAGGGAAGAATGGTCATGTTCCATATCTTATATATCTTACATCCATATCATAAGCAGTGTGTTTGTTAAACCTAGAACTGTGAGTCTGTTCTGGCTCCTCTTTGAATAGATCTCTTATTGCACTGTTCAAAAAGACAAATAAGTGTTATTAAATATTTCTAAAACCAGAAGAAAAGTATACAGAGTTTTAAAAAATCATCTGCTCAGATATTGTCCAAGTCCATATTTAATATTTTTCCAGAGATATTTTGTTTTTACAAGATGGACTGTGTTTTCTTGACACCTGGGAGAGAGAGTTTATTACATTTTCTTTGGGGTAGACCAGCTGCCACAAGGAACTTTACATATTGACTTATTTGATCTAGAATCCATGTATTGCTCTGTTTTACTCTATGTTAGCATACCTGTCCTAAATTTTGAGAGTTTTAAACTTTAAACCCCTCCAACCAAGCACCAGAATCAGACATAATGGCAAATATAAAAACAGCTGCCCATATTTATAGTAATACTGACATATGATGGATGTCATACCACACTAACATGGCTCCATCATTTATTTGAAGGTGGTGACTTAAGCATAAAAAAAAAATCATGCTATAAATCACCATTTTGCAGACTGCACCTGAAATGTTGTTACTGTGAGGAAAATTCATGATCTCTCATATCTCCTGAATGATATCTCATGAATATGGGGATGATTTTAAATGCTTCATCTTAAGAGTTTCTGAAATTAAAACATTCATTGACTGATGTAAATTTAAATATTGTATTATAAACTAAAGACTTCAAAAAATTCCTTTCATGTTTTCTTCTTCAAAATGAACAGACACATAATATCCCCCTGAGTCTGATGAACATGGCAAAGAATTTGGGGTCATTTGGCAAACTTCTAACAAATAATTTTTAAGTTGGATACACTAACCTAGGCCTTCAGAAGAAAACTTCTCCTAATTAAATCTTACGCATTTTTATAGTGTTATTATCTATGAAGTGGAGCTTGACATATTCCTGCTATTATCATTATTAATATGTTTATGGTGTATATTATTGTTCTTTGCATATCTCCAGGGAGATTTCTAAAAGTCAAACAGGCTGCAAAGATTTTTACATGAGGTGTTTTGTAACAAAAGGTCATTACTAGGCATTTGCAACTACAAAACAGAGTAGTACTGCCACCTCCAAAAATGAAGAAACCTAACAAGCCCCGGAGTTGATATAATTTAGGGAGAAAAAAAAGAAGAGGCTCATTAAGCTAAAGTGACATATGGTACCTCATATAAGGGGTTCAGGGGAACCTGCTTCTGTAGGATGAAAGAAAGAACTCCAGAAGCCAGGCAACATTTAAATCCAAGTACAGAGACTAGCACTTTTGTAATTGGTGAAAAGTAATAAAAAATATAGACTTTGTTTTAGTTGAAGAAATATTGAAACAAAGCATTCACCATCATGTTGCATTTCAACGTCTACTTTATTTCAAAATATGTCATTAATGGTATTTAAAGACACAGAGATGGATAGTTAAGGTATGATGGGAACATATTTTATTAAAAAGAAAACCAACATAAAACAGCATAACTCCTATTCAGGTTACTTTTATAAACCACTGCATTCACTGAGCCACTGTTTTGAAGTTTCTAAGGAGAACAGACAAGGGAGAAAGGTAGGAGCCAAACATTAACACAAACTTCTATTTGAGATTTATGTTAATGGAAAGGATATTTAGGATCATAGTCTTTGATTATTATGAAAAGGAAGAGGAAGAAGAATGCTCTCTATTAAAAGAAAGTTTAAACAAAATTTGCCCTGAAGAAGCCTTGCTTTCTTTTTTTTTTCTCATTGTCTCTCTTCTCTTCTGTCCTATTCTAAAGACTAGGAGAGAAAACTCAGAAAACAAGGTTGGAATAGCGCTGTCTCTCAGATACCCATGCATCAGTAACACAATTTCTTATTACATTATAAAAACAATACCAAGCTCTGTGTTTGTAAGCACGTGTGCGCGCACGTGTGTGTGTGTGTGTGTGTGTGTAGTATTTTGCAGAAAAATATAATATAAACACACAGATTTTTAGAGTAACAGAATAAAGAACAGATTAAAAACAACCAATGTTTACAGAATAAATATTGCTTCAATTAGATTCAGCTAGAAACTATAGAGGGAATGGGGCCAACATTTTGTTAATAGCATGATTAAACTGGTGAATTTTAATTACACACTTATTTGTTTCATTTTAGTTTTTTAATACTTTACATTAACTATGGAGGAGAAATCATGTAATTTCATTCTTTCTTACTTCTGAAATTATAGAGGGAAAATAAACCAACAAAACGGTATGGCCAAGAGCACAATATTTGTTCTGAAAGCGGAGCAGATAAAATCAAGGAAATTAAGTGAAATCTGAATTTCAGGTAAACAATTAATTACTTTGGTAAAAGTATGTCCCAAACATCATACTGGACATTCACACTAAAAAAGCATGTGTTGCTATCTCAAATTCAAATTTTAACTGGGCATACTATTTTAATTCACTAAATCTGGCAAAGAGTTTCTGAGGCCATAACTTAAGTTTCAAATGCATGCTTTTTCTATTTAAATCAAGCTGAAATAAATATACTGTTCAGAATTTATAAATATGCCTCATAGATGGAATCTTCCACTGTTACTAAATGCCAAAGAAAAATAAGGAGGAGAAGGAATCAGAGCTTTTATCCTTAATTTGGAAGAAAGGAGTGAAAATAGACCTATATTATAAGCACTGGGAATTGAAGGAAGTACAAACTAATACAGAGAAAATCATGAGTGGGGGTAGAGACATAAATGTAGGCACTAGCCTTTACACAGACACTGAAATTTTTGTCTAAAAATCTCAATCATTTTCTTACAAAGAAACATAAGTTCTTTATTTGTAATGAAAGCACTTTGGTCCCATGTCTGTCCTAATACACAGAAATAAAAATGCATATGCCATCAATGTGGCTATTAAGAATTTTCTACCCACTGGAATTTATTTATTTATTTTGTTTGTCTGTTTGTTATGAATGAACAAATAGGTTTTTGTGCACTGAATTGGCACAGCTAGAGATTACCGCTAAACCCTTTTGTTCATATGTATTTGCAATACACCTATTATGAAGAATGGTAGCTACAATTTCTTTGCATGTCTTTTTCATTTTGTTTCTTTCCTCCCTATTTGAGGTTACTTCACCACTAACAAGAACAATAATGACAGAGGAAAGATAGCTTAAATGAGACTGCATGATTGCTTTTCCAACTAAAATGAGCAGAAAATGAAAACACTTTAAATGAAGTGTCTCAAATAAACATTTAATTTAGGATAAGACAGCAACTGCATATATAGAACTATATAAAATATTGAAAGAACATTTATTGAAGAGTTGAAAGACTCATTTGTGGCAAAATAAATGTAGTTCTAAAAGTAAGCTGCTGAGAGTAAATATGTAAAACCACATTTGAGTAGCACACAATTAACGTGAATTTATACTAGAAAAAAATGAAAACTGTGATGAGATTTTGGTGAATTACATATTTGAACAAGAGACTGTTTTGTTTTTCATCAAACATGAGCCTGACTGTGTATGGATGATCTTTAATGAACTATATATTTCAAGCAAACAAGAAGTTATACACTTATATATTAGGAAAAGTGGATACATTGTTTTCTCAGTCTATTTCATGTCTTTATTTTATACCCCTCCTTATCTCTTTTACATGCTTAAACACTTGTCTCCCCAGCCTTTTATAGCTTTATCTATTCTGTTCTCTCCTTTCAAGAGCTCCTGCTTGTTACTCTTTTTTCCTCTGTATTTTTATGTTACTTGGCTTAATAGTTGCTTCTATTCCCTTTTCTTGACTCCATGTTTATTTATAGCCTTATGATTTATTTTTGCCATAAAATCTGGGCATTATAAATATTTGTGTAGGTTCTAAAAACTATGACCCTAATAAGGAGACAGCACTAGAGTGCTTTGTAAGTCATAAAGCATTTAGTGGAATTCTATAGTAATAATAGCTGATTCTGTTAGAAGTATTATTAGATATGTTGATGTCACATCACACATGACTAGAAAACTTCTAAAGTTGTGCAAGTAACTAACAGTGACTATATGACTATACATAATAAATAATCATACTTAAAGTGATTTTAGTCACACTGATATATGCTACTCGGGATAAAATATATTGTATATAATTCCTAATAAAATTAATGGTGCACTGCTAAATGATAAAGATGTCACATCTTAAGCAATTTCTCTTTATATTAATAGAACTATTTTTATCAAGCAGGGAGGAGGTGATTATGAAAGGAATCAGTTATAGAATAAAAATGAAAGCTGTCATGACTGATTCTAGAGCCAAAAGACATTAGCAAAATAGAAATTCCAAATGATTTGCATCTACTGCCAAATGTTTTCTTGGCTAATATAAGTTACATTATTTTCTGCTGTTTCAGCATTCACAAAATCAAATAAAGGTAAAGAAAATGAAATTAGAAATGATGAAAATTGCTTTACTTTTCTCATACTTAGTTACAAAGATAGACACTGAGTTCATTTTTGTCTACTTCACACATTATGCCTTCAGTCAGAACATGATTCATTTTATTCTTATACTTTCCTTATTTTGTATGGTTAAAGTTTCTACATCTTTTAAATATTCTTAGATTCATACTTTGTTTTTCTAATACTGTGCAACAGAAAGCATATTACCTCTTGAAATCATTTATATTCCTCACAGTAAAATATAAATTGAACTCTAATTATGAAGCCTAGGTCAAAAGCCTGTTCTGTCATTTAACTCAATGTTTTATTATTCATTCCACCAAAACTAATCATCTGTATATCAAGCAATAAAACTACAAATAAGTCTAATGGACTAAAGGACAAGTCAACAGGTATCATATTGCCAAACACTGCAATTCTACATTTTTTTCAAATCATTCTTCTCCATGATTATTTAGTTTTGCTAGCTAAACTTGTTTTTGAATTGGACCAAACTTCATCTGATTTAAATTTATTAAAAATCTTTTGATTTAATTAAAACATATGTTAGTAGAACATTCTTTCTCCCATTACAAACATTTGTGGATTTGTTTTGCTTCTGCTTTGTACATTTCCTTGTATTTCATTGAACTTGACTGAAGGTCCTAATAATACAATTTGGATATTCTCTGAAATCAATGATATTGGATATTCTTCAATGATTTGGATATTCTTCTGAAATCAAATTTCAGAATTTGGATATTCTCTGAAATCAATGATAACCCATTGGAGACCTGTCCCAAGATTATCTTAAAGAAATAATGTTTAGCGATCATTAAGGGGCAAATCAACATATTACCACAGAAGGATCATGCCCCCACTTCTGAGGTGCATAGAAGTGATGAAGCTGTCAGAGATGCTCACAGAACTGAGTGCTCTGACTACAAAATTGGAGAGAAAAGGATGCAGGATATACTTTAGCAGACCACTCCACAGTCTATCCAGACCTTGAGTCTATAGCTAATAACTTCAATAATCATGTTGTGAAGAAAGATGGCAATGGAGTCACACTTTTCATTTTGAAAACATTTGCTTTGAAGTGGAAAAGCTAGCTCACTGGAGCGTTTAAGTGCACTCCCTACCCTCACCTTTCTAAGGCAGTATTTGCTCTTTCTGCACTTCTTGAAACAGACGTTTGTAAAAGATAAGATAGCAGAAAATACCCTTGATATAAACACAGATGAAAATTTCATGATATGAAAAGGCAGGCAACTGTCTGTTTAGGGGTTTTCTGTTCCTAACCCTTATTCAGGGGTCAGTATGTCTGGCCAGCTGGGATACGTGCTCATGACCTACACACTTCCTGCTCTCCATTCCAGGGTCTGCACACTCCTTTCAACACTCCATGTGCTAATAATGTTCTCAATAGCACCTGTAGCACCTGGACACTGACAGGGGTTCTTATCTATATCAACCTTCTCCCTGCTCCCAGGCAAATAAATAGCTGGGGCAAAATCTTTGGACATCATCTACAAGTTGAAACAGGACCTCTTCAGTTTCCTACTAAGATGCTCTATTTTCTGTACTGTCTTATTATTATAGTTTCCTAAATCCATTTTTTTTTTCTTATGGACTGAAACTTTTGTGATATGTAACTAGGATTCAAAGCATCCACATATCAGGACAAAGACTATATCTGTTTCATTATAAGTAGCTTCAAGACCTCTGCCAGCATGGCACAGCTCTCCAAACTAGAGAAAACCTGTTTCTTAAGCATTTAATCACACAAGTATTGTCTTGATGTTGCTTTTTTTTTTTTTTACATTTTTCAAAATAAAATCCTGCAAGATAACTCCTACATTTTTACATTTGGTAAAAGGTTGTTAGAGTGCCATGCTATTTTATGGTACCAGCATTATACTGAAATTGGCATAGATGAGAGAGCAATCATAAATTAGACACAGAACCTAGAACTGCACATGTTGGCAAGCGTGGGTGGTGCAACACAACACTGTGCCACTCCAGGACTGTGAACCTTCAGTGGGATCCAAATATCAAAGGTAGGCATTGATTCTCCAGGGGCCTCTGAAAGGCAAATTTGGTCCCTCTCAAAGATCTCATGACTCATGACTGCCCGCATGCAAACTAGCACATATGCAGACTCTGAGGGTCAAAAGCAAGTTTTACATATGTAAACAGAAATCAGCTTCTAAATCAGAGTAGAAATAAATTAGAAATAACTAGCATATAAAATGATTAGAATCTAATCAGTAAAGACCTTGCAGCTGCTGTAGTGGCATCCTCAGACCAGAATGCAGCCAGAAATGAAATTGCATTCAAGGTTAAGATTCCCCAGCTGTGCCTCAGAGAGACTCTTATACCAACAAAACAAATGGGCATGGATCAATATCATTTTAAGGCACTTTGGGCCAACAGAATAATACATCATACAATTATCTACAGAAAAGTGAATGTATTTGAGACTTTGAATTGCATCATACCCTAAGAAAAATAACTCTCTTAGAAATACTACATGCTTGAATAGTCAATCACTTTATCTACTGGAAATTTACCTTTTCACCAGCAAATCATTGATTTCTAATGTACTGAGAAAGTCTATAATGATTTTTGCCATCAACCTACTTTCACTGAAATGTTTTTACTTTATAAAATATTGGTTTTAGAGCTAGGGCTTGGACTTACTAATAGTCTTGTTTTTCAGAGAAGATTGTGATAACATACTAAAATTAACCATATACTTTGTTGCTAAATCACATGCATACAAACTATTTGTAAATCGTTGTTGAGAACTACCTTCAAAATACAACCAGAATCCCAATACTTACTACCACCTTCATTTACTTTTATTTTTTATTGTTTATTGTCTTTCTTCACATTATGTACATAAAGACAGAATTTCTCTCTTTTCTCTGTTGAATTTCAGACATCTAGAATAGTGTCTCACACACAGGTTTTAAAATAACTATTTATTAGCAAATGGATAATAGAAGATACTATATTATCTACAGAAATGAGAGTAGATATCATAAAATCTTTTTGATTTGCAAATTTGAAAACTGAGAGATGCCTCTTCATCATATGTTTTTATGTGTGTTTGATATACACATTGCTGTGAGTAGGTTGTGCCTCCCCAAATATTATTTTTTAAATCCTAACGCCTGATTTGCCTATATTTCCAGAGCTTTTAGGAAACAGTTAATACTAAATAAATTTATAAGAATAGGGTCCTAGTCTGAAAAGATTATATATAAAAGAAGTGACCTTCCAACAAGAAACTGAACCCTGATAAAGTTTTGATCTTAGAATCTCTACATTCCAGAATTTTGAGAATACAAACTTCTGATTTTTTTAAGCTGTGTAGTAGTCTGTGGTATTTTGTTATGATAGCCCAAGATAACAAATAATATACAATATGTAAATATTGTATATTTGAGTATGTGTTTATAAGTTCAGAGATTTTTGTCACTATCTCATCTTACTTTGGGAGTCTTTTTGGTCCAGTATTCAAATATTCTTTAGGAACATTGCTCAAGAACATCTATCTGAGAAAGTATAGTGTATCAATTTTAATTTATCGTAAGTCACTATTCCATGATGAATTTAATTAAGCTTTTATTGAGACTGGAAAAATCCATTGTACTATTCTATAGAAACTATAAAAGGATATAATTGGGAGTATGAAATAGTAGTCTTAAGGGAAAAGGGGATAGTATATTAGTGCTATTAAAAATAGGTTTGATAAAGTCAATCTTCTTTCTCTGACTCATTAGCTTTTCATCACTATAATGAAATACCTAACACAAGATACTTATGAAGTAATAAGTTTATTTAGCTCCCATTTTTGGAGGCTACATATCCAAACACCATGGCAGAGGCTCTGGATACCATGGTAGTGGTAGAGTACATATAGAAGGAAATATTACATCTTAAGCAATGATGTTTGGATGGGATCAGGCTTTTCTCCTTTTACAGAAAAACTCTTGAAAGATATATCAAGGGATAACTACCTTAATCCTCTTTGAGAGAATGTGCTAAATTACCCAAGAACCTCCCTCTAGGCCCTACCTCTTAAAATTCCACTACCATCGTCTACTAGCCACTTGAGGACTATGCTTTCAATACATTGAGTCTTGAAAGACACTAAACCATACCCAAACCATAGCACTGAGTATAAACAATTATTTATGTTCACCATATTATTAAATTAAACAGAAAGGGTTTGAAATTTTAATTTCCCTGAATTAGGATAAGCACTATTCATGAGTATAACCTGAGAATAGTTTAATCAGTACTTGTATTTATTCTCTTCATGCACCCATACTATATATTTGTTTTCTCACTCATTGAAAAGCCAAATAAATATCTTCATATTGCTTGACTTTTGTCTGTACATTCACAATTGTAGTATTCACTCTGGTTCTAAATGTGGACCCAAATATGGAAGTAGGAACAAATGAAAACACATTCTAAATATCAGTCAAAATACATGCCTTGTCCTCATTCCTTCCTATCCCTGCCTCCCATATTAAATATTGGAAGCCTAAGCAAAAATGAAGAGAACTTCTGGTTTTTATTTTTTCTTCTCTTCTATATAACCTTTCTATTTTCTACATGAAGTAAATCCAGCTCTCTTGAGCATGAATTTTTGGAAGAGGTAATAAGAACAAAACAAAACAAAACAAACAAAAAACAGGGTAAAATGTATCAAGAGGAAAAAGAAGAGAGCAGAATAGAAGTCTGATTACTTCTAAGCCCTTCCTGTCAACTAAAATCATATCTTCACTTTGACCCCTATATATAAGGGCAACTAATTCAGAGTTTGGAATAAATGGATCAAAAGTACCAGTGGCTTCATAAAATAAAAGTCTGTTTCTCATTTGGAAAGAGTTGATTTCAGATGTTCTTTGTTGGACAGCTCATGGCTCACCTCCAAAAAGTGATTGAAGGATATTTAAATTTGTGATATCACCATCTCTAACCCATGGGCCTCAATGACTCAAGGTGAAGTGAATAAGTATAAGGAAAAACTACAGTGACCCACATCATTTAAACTTTATATACATTGTCAAGAGTGGGTCTTTGGGTTCAAAGGGTCGCTGCTGCCCACAAACAACTCACTCCACAGATCGAGGCCTTGTTTCTCATTACTCATCTATCTCTGCCACACATCCCAACATGGATTAGCATTTCCTGTTATTTCAAATGCATATCTGTCCACTATGCTCCCAGTCTTTTCTATCAACCTAAAATCTATAATAAGCTAACTGCTGCTTATGAAATAGTCCATGATCTTAAATGTCACCATTCCAGTGAGATACATTTACAGAGTTCCAAATTAGGCTATTACTATATTTCTTCAAAAATTATTGAGTAAAATTATTTAGTTTCATTTTTATAACTAGGGGAATAAAATGTATCAGGGGCATTATGAATAAGTAGGATTTCATGAGGAGAGATTAAAACAAAATCACTTCTAGCAACAATTATTATGGAGAAAAATGTTCTCAACCCAAACTGAAAGTGATATTTGAACATGGAATGTGAACTTATGAGTGCAAATAAATGCTTTTTGGAGGGAGATTTAAATGGAATTTTATTAGGGCATGATGGTTCTTTTGTTACAGAGCAAAGTGACAACTATGTGAACAAAACTGCAATCTATACACATTTTTTTTGGGGGGGGCAGCTTTTAAAAATAATTTGTTTGCTTATTAATTTTCCCTTTCCTCTGGGAGAACAGCCATTAGATATTTTCACCCACAGAAACTATAGATGTTTTGGTGTTGTTGGTAATCTTAGGTTACAGTACATTGTTTAGCATGTTTCAGGAGTTCAAATGCTTGCTAACTTTATTTCTATAGTTGGAAAGAGGATTTTTATGTCTTTCTGCTATGTGGAAAACAGCTAAGAGAAAGGTCTGCTAGAGAAAGGTCATTGATTTTCACAGATATAATAGAGAAAAGAATTCTGGATCCATTTCTCTGATGAGGCATACAAGCCTTAAAAAGGCAAGTGACTCCAGACAGGAAAATCACCATAGAGATTATCTTCATGTTCAGTTTTTAAGTAAGTAAAGATAAATTTGGTGAAATTATTTTACCAAGGAAAAATTCTAAGTGCAAGTTTTTGTTGTATTAACATACCAACTATAATAGATTCATGTTATAAATTATAATTGAAAATTTATGGGCAAGAAAAAAATTTCTGAGCTTGACTGCTTGTCATATTGTGGATTTTCATGTTTTTATGTTTATGCCTTCTAATTTTATGTGATTGAAATTTGTTTAAATTATTATTTATTTATAGAAAGTACTTTATTTCATGTGAATCTATTTTTTAAAACTTCTGATGTTATATTATTATGGTAGGCTTACTTCTGATTATGCACATTATTTAAAGCTTGTTTTCAGATACGTATTGGACTCTGAATGAAAAAGTACACGGGTGCTATCTTTTAAAATGCAGGAACCTAGCAGGGTGTGGCAGCACATACTTATAATCCCAGCTGCTAGCAAGGTTGAGGCAGGAGGATCTTGAGTTCAAAGCCAGCTTTAGCAACGTAGCAAGGCCCTAAGCAATTCAGTGAGACCCTGTCTCTAAACAAGAACAACACAAAAAGTCTAAGGATGTCACTCAGTGGTTAAGGGCTCCTGGGTTCAATCACAGTATTAAAAAAAAAAAGGCAGGAAACAGGGGAAAGGGAACAACAACTTATATAGTATATATACACTATTTAAATATTAGAGCTAAATCAAATCTGAGGAAGCCAAAAAAAATAAAGAAGATGTTTCAAATGGGGAAAGACATTCAAGGACACTGTCTTAACTTAATAAAATTTATTACATGAACTTTTTGTGTTACTGTTTATTTCTTATTCATTTGTCTTTCTCAGAAATCTACCTATGGGGAGGGGGTCCATAATGTGTATTATTCATTTATGGAATTTTAGTGCTTCAGTGTAGCTGACTGTAACTCATACTAGTTGTTCAATAAAAGATTATGGGATTGTTATATTGGCAAAAAGACAATACCTGATTTATATTGCTGTGCATTGTGATCTTCAGGTGGATACTCTCAAAACTACAAAAGTTCATGAAACAGCAAGTGTAATTGGGAAATCAAATTTTTCTGTTCTGAACTTAGTTATTGAAAACTTCAATATGGAATGCTTAAAAGATTATCTTAATAATTTCATTTAAGGTCTGTGTTATGAGTTAGGTTTTATTGTTATCTATATTTTACAGACAAAAACAATTGAACCTTAGAGAAATGAATGGCCTACTAAGCTCACCAAATTTCAACCTAAAATAATGATGAGACAAACAGAGATGTTCAGATAAATGGATAATGAATGTTTTAGTCAGCTTTTTCGCTACTGTGACAAAAAGACCTGTCAAGAACAACACAGAGAAGGAATAGTTTATTCAGGGCTCACTATTTCAGAGATCTCAATCCACAGATGGTCAACTCCATTTTTCTGATCCCAAGTTGAGTCAGAACATGTGTGGAGGAAAGCAACTCAGGACATGGCACCTGGAAGTAGAGAGAGATAGTCCTGCTGATAAGAACTAAAATTTATTCTCCAAAGGCACACCTCCAGTGACCTAAATCCTCCAGCCACACCCTGCTGTCCTTCAGATACCACACACTTATCCATTCAAGTGGATTATTGAGTACAGATTAGATTAAGACACTCATAACCAATCATTTCACCTCTGAAATTTCTTGCATTGTCTCACACATGACCTTTTGTAGGATATCTCATGTCTAAACTATAACAATGGACAAAAAATAAAGATATACACAGGCATTTGGTGTGTGTTTTTGCATGTGTGCATATCCATATAAACAGAAATATAAATACATATACATATTATATATAATTAGATCTAGAAAATACATTTGTATGTATATTTATATATGTATACATATACACTATTTTACTATTTTATTGAAATTTTGGTGAAACATTGCTTAAGGTTCTCTCACACCAGATTGTTCTGCTCTTTCATTCACACTTGGGAACACATTCTAATTTTCTATAATACATGTATATTAAAGTTTCTACCATAAAAAAATCCCAAGTCATTCTCTAACAATCCATTTCAAATTCTCGAATTTCATGCTCTGGATTAAATCTGATGAACTTCCTAAGTACATCCAGTCATTCAGTAATCAGGGAAAAAAGTACATCCAGTATGAAAACAGAGGAAGCAGCCATTTATGTAAAGGAGACAGTGCCCCCCAAAATAAAACTGACTCATAAAGTAAGTTTTCATAGCACTGCATTTCTTGAACTCAGTGTAACATTTTTATTTCCCAAATATACAATTCCAATGATAGAGTATTTTATCAAAACACAACTAACATAAGTAAAGTATCAAGAGCTCTCCCTCCGTTTTTATGAAGAAACTCAAAATATAATCAAGGAACTGAATTCACAGGGCACAATATAAAGTGACTCATCTCAATATCTGTGATATCAAGGTGGTTTCTAGATTTCCATCAGTGCATGTTTGTTCATATATAACTATGATGTTCTCTCATTTAGTAGAATAAGGACCACTCTCAGTAATTGTTCAAAAATATACCAAAGTAGATTTGTATTTAGAATTGAAAATATACAGAGAAAAAAATTATACTGTAGACTGGTCAGTGATCCAAAGTATGTAATATTTCATGTTTTAGATAGATAGTAATATGTATGAGGGCATCAGATATCAAGATCATCTGTTTGACTCCTTTGGATGGTCAATTTGATTGCTAGATTATATTTCTCATTTTTATATCTTTTATCCAGGAATGTTTAAACCACATATGAGAAAGGAATAGAGGATACATTCTGTGTGTGTGTGTGTGTGTGTGTGTGTGTGTGTGTGTGTAAGAAAGAGAGAGAGAGAGAGAGAGAGAGAGAGAGAGAGAAAGTAAAGGAAATTAACAATGTATAGAGTAGAGGCAATTAATGCTTTTCATCTTGCCTTGAATCAGGTATCAAAATGTTCTGAATTTTGTTGTTTCTGGGATATTTTTAAATTTTTACTTTCCTTTTGTTTAGTTGCTGTCCTTTTTTTAAAATTTGGTTTTCCCCATTTGAAATTATGGGGAAAATATATTTGGACCTCTATTATCAGCAGGTACCACATCCACAGCATTCAACCCTGGCTGAAAAAAACAAGAAAAAAAGAAATATATATATATATATATATATATATATATATATATATATATATATATTTGGTATTGTACAGATTTTTGTCATTATTCCCCTAACAATATGATACAACAATTATTATACGTAGCACTTGTTTTAATATCACAAGTAATTTATACTATGCAGATAATGTGTGTCAGTTACGTGCAAATACAACATCATTTTATATAAGGAACTTTTAAAAAAGCAGATTTTGGTGTCTTCTGGCAACCTGGAGCAAATCTGAGGAATGACTGTAAATTTTTGTTGGAGTAAGGCGTTAATTTTCCAAGAGCTAGCAAAAATTCAGTCACACACAGTTACTAATGGTTCATTCACCCAGTCTTCAAATTGCTATATAACAGAATCAGACTGACTTAGCTTGAGTGAGATGCCAATTATTTTTTTTTTCCATCAGCTATTGTCAGAAAGGTAGATCAAACATCATCAATATCCACACTATGAACCTGCACTATGAACAAGTTGAAAATGTTCCATTGAGAAATGGATGGGAAAAAATTTCTGCTTATCAATCCACTTAAAAGTCCAATACTCTTTCCACTATACCTGTATAACTATTGATTAAATGTGCAAGTGAAAGATGTAATTCTGAATTTCAAAGTGAAGAATTAGCAAGAAAACTGCAGTTCTCTACTTGATGTTATCCTTTTCCACTTTTTCTTACAACTATAATATTTGGGAAGATATTGAATACTCTGAAATGTTACTGACAGTCTAAAATAGGCTTTTAATATTTTTTTGTGGAATCATGAGATAAATAAAGGACTAAAGTGATGAGGATGCTGAACATAAGCCTAAATTAGAAAGAAATCATGGCTATTTGGGGACATCATGGAAGAAAAAGTGTGATAGAAGATCCTGAGAAAACTGTTGAAAATATCAATGTGATGTATTGTGAGTCCTTAGGACTTTTAAAGTCCAATTGTCATTGTAAACAGAATGATTTGTCTTCTTACTTCTTTATCTGTCATCTATTCTCTTCTATATTTTTTCTCTTGTCAAAAAGAAGTGATTTTGTTTGTTGATGATAAAAAGTTTTAAACTACCAGAAACCAAAGTGTCCATTGTGCAAAGCTTTATGTCTGACAGCTATATTTTAGCCAATAAAAGAACAATAAAATAATAGCTTCATTCCTTTTTTCTTTCATTGAAGGCAATGCATATGACAGATTAAGCACAATTTTCATCAGTCTGCACATTTATGTTGTGCTACATTTCACTATCCACTGGCCATCATCCGTCAACAGATCAGCAAAATAAAGTTAATTATGTAACTCCTGCTTAATTATTGTGCAATGATATAGTAGAATTTTAATAGAATAGTAAAAGTAAAGGGAGATTTCTATAGAAATTTAAAAGAAAAATGAAATGCAGAATATGGCATCCAATGAGAAAAAAATGAAGTTATTCTAACACTTTGTGCATTTGTGCTTCCATATGTACCTAATATATCTACATCTGTAGATATTTTCTATACCTATTCACATAACTCTGTAAAAAATATATAATTATTCATGATCTTTGCACAGTGCTTACCTCTGGGTAATAAGATCCCAAGATACTTTTATAAACTCATTTTATATGGGATTTTCATTGTCTTTCTTTCTTTATGTCGGAGTATATGTATGTGTGTGTGTGTGTATACATATATATGTGTGTGTGTATACGTATATATGTGTGTGTGTGTGTATATATATATATATATATATATATATATATATATATAAATGGTTTTATTGTTGTAGTTGTTTTACTGCCAGTCAGTTGCAATTTAAAATCTATAAAATAATTTTTAAATATCCAATCGGTTATAGTTTTTGAAAGAGCTATGAAACTAAAAGATACTTTGAGAAAAGTATAGAGAAATATCATATATATGGAAAATGAAAAAAGGAGTAAAGAGCAACATTTTAGTGATTTAAACTCTTTGTTATGTATACATGCTTACATATAAAATCACATACAAAACTGGATTGAAATTCATAAAAATATAGGTATGTAATCAATTCAATGACATATACCAATTGTAATATAAAATGCTTCAAATGTTATTGTAATCAAATATTACTTTAGAGGCATAAAATAACCATAAAAATCAACTTTACATCAATTTTATTTCCTTAATATTTTTAATTCTTCTTTCTAGAAAAATAAATATTTTAATATGGATGTTTAGCTTTTACTCATTTATTTAGTGAGAACACAAGAGCTTCACCTATCACCCTGTTGCTTGGGAATACAGACTATGTCATTTGGTCTAACATTGGTGATTTATCTAGTCTGGCAGTCTCTGTTCTAAAAATATATTTTGAAGATCATTCTGCCCTCTGTGCTTATGAAGACAACATGGTTTAGAATTTACAAAAAGGGTAGAGATTTATCTTAAGCAAGAGTATGCCAATTGCTTGTGACATTTATCCTCTCAAGCCAGATGGCAGTGGGATGTAATTTGGGTTCTTATTTTTACTTTATATATTATTCAAAAACTAATTCAATGTTTAAATGGCAAAACCTAAGTAATTCCATTATGTATTTACCCAGGTCTTTCAATGAAAAAAAAAAAGAAAGCATTTCTAGTCAATTACTACTGTATTATATTTTAGTTAATGGCTTTAATGTTAGTGATCAGAAGAATCAGACAAATACACAATGCTCACAGGAAATTCCCCATGTGGTGTTACAGAAAATCAGTGCTATTTCACAAAGGAGTTTTGAATCTGCCGGTCAAGTTCCTACTTTTCTGACTATAGTTTGAAGAAAAAAGACTTTAATGTTCATATATTTTAAAATGCTAAGCAATGGTGTTACTTAAAGTATAGAGGATATACTGACCTTCTATCACTGACAATATCATTGACAATTGAGAGACAAGGATACAATAAAGAAGGTGGAATCCTCAAAAACTGAAATTGGCTAGGAATCGTCAAAAACTGAAATTGGCTAGGAATTGATTAAAACTAGGGTGACATAACTAGAGAATTAGCTGAACTTCCTTATAAAACATATGTTTTTGCCATCATTATTTAGAGAATTCAGATAATCAGCTACTGCAACATATTTACTCATTAGCTACAAATCTGCTTTACAAATATGCACATTTAATAACTATATACTAATTAATGATAATAACAAATGCTTATAGAGTTCTATTATGTGCCAGATATATTCTATCATATTTAATTTGAATAACCCTATGAAATAAATGACATTCCTACTGTAGAGGAAAGATAGTTTAGAATTTTTTCTGTAGAATACACAGGAAGTACAGTGTCAAGTTTGATTCTAAGGATATCTTATCTCCAGAGCCTGTTCTCTGCTCAGATATGCCATCCAGCCTTTCAGTAAAGGAAGATGTCTATACAAACAAAAACCCTTCAGAACTGGAGAAGGTAACCATTAATTCACTTGAGCCTTTGCGAAAAACACAAGGTTCTTGAGATTTAAATAGCCCCTTGGATGCTAACGGGAAAAAATAATATTAAATTGTTAAGAGTAAATCAAGTTCTCACAATGTTTACCTGTAACGCTAAGTCTGTTGTGATGTGGAATGCAAAAAGCACTTCAAAAGATTAATAGTATTTCTAGGAAATCAGAAATATATATTTAGGAAAGAAAAATGAGAGTTACATGAAGCAGAATATGACTTAATTCACTGCACTGGAAAAGATTCTTAGACATTTGTGACTAAAATTCTTAGATATTTTCTAACTATGGTTTTCTGCATATAGGCAACTTGGCATTTTAGACCACATAGTTGGTAAAGGTGTTATTAATTTGAAAAAGCCAGTCAGTTATATAGTTATATAGGTATATTATGGAAGGAAGAATTCCATTCACCTTCACTTTTAGTGGTACTCCTAACCTGGATATAATGCTCTCTTTTCTCAAGTACATTTTCATCATTCAGTTAGGCCAGAGTTAGGACAGTCATACTGTGTTTATATGTCTATGATTAACAGATGCCTTTGCATGGGACAGCGAGTATGCTTTCGCTTCCACAGTTCTTCACCTCATACAAACTGTATACATTTTGCCCCTCATCCTCCACAACTATTCTGCATCATATCTTATTGGATTCTTCCCTTCATTTTTTTCTAAAAACACTCCAAAACTACACCTGAGTATATCAAAATTGAAATAATAGTATCCTTTTTACCCTGGTGCTTATTCCTCTTTGAAAGATTAGAAGAAGGTATTTAGTGATAATAAAACCTCTTCAACTTCATTAATTAACAAAATATGTTACATCAGTCTGTCTTACTTGATTTGTGAATTTGTATGTGTTTGAAATTCTACAAGCTCTTAAATCTATCACAGAATATGCCTGAAATAGCCCTACTTCCATTAGATCTTAATATCTTATATAACCTCTGGATTAGATGCTTTGATGATTTTGAACAAAATGGGGAATATATGAGGATACACATTAAAGAATGAGTTTACTTTTGAAAGTATTAAAGTTGAGCTGTTTATGAAATATCTGTGTAGTTTCCCAAAAAATATAAGTCAGAATTATTAGTCTAAAGATTGTGTCTCAAGCTAGAGAATTTACATGATTACCTGCTCATATTATGTATGTCTTCTTGTTTTAAAGATATCAGTAAATAAAACTACTCTTCTCTATCCAAATTATAAATAAATTGAGAAATAAAACAGCATATTCAGCAGAAAAAACACCAAGAGATGAATTCTATGTGTTGAAGCTAGATTGGAAATCTATTTAACAAATGTCAAATAGGCCTGAGGTCTTCCTCATCACATTAACAGTCTGCACAGGATAACCCATTCAAGGAGAAATGTAGAGTTTGCCCCCCCCCAAAAAAATGCACTTTTGTATTTTCTGTTGAGTTAATAATAAGAAAAAGAAAAGAATTGCTCGCTCGTGTCTCTCTGAAGACTGATTTTAGAAATGGAAGGCAGTTGCTGTCCTCCTCTCTCCCAACAGTGTAGTTAACTCCATTATATAAGTTAGAGAAATAATGAACAATAAATATGGAGGAAGCCAGAGTTTGTTGGAAGATAGTGTAGGTTTTAGAGCCAAAGATATCTGCATGAATCAGAAAAATGAATTAACTAAATCCTTTCCCAAACACACCTGATTTGGGATTAAAATTTCATTGAGAATTATTTCCTCTTGAAATTATTCTCAAACTGTCCAATGTGGCTTGTACTAAGTTTTTCAATGAGACCAAATGACATCATCATCATCAATTTAAAAAAAATATTAATAATTACATTTGCATAATTATACTGTATATTAAGACATTTCAGGGCAGGGTGAATGTCCAATACCAAACAAAATTAAAGTTCAAAAATCAGGACTGAGTGTGTAGCTGAGTGGTAGAATGCTTCCCTAGCAGTTATAAGGCCCTGGGTCTGAACCCAGCACCACACACACAAAAAAAATGTAAATAATTTTCAGTGACAAATAATAAAAGTCTAATAGAAATTTCTTTCACATTTTTCTTTAAAAAATCCAAATATTTGATTATACATATCAATTTCAGTTGAAAAGTTATCAAATATTAGGTAGAATTAGGAGTCATTTGGTAGCTTTAACCTTTAACGTTTCTCAGCCAAAAATTATATTCTCTTTAGGATCTCACAAACTGAATTAACCTGATATCCAATCTCTTATGAAAATCACTTTAAAATTGTCCAAAGAATTGATAAATCTCATAAGATTTTATTTTTTAGTATTGTTTTGCATTTAATTATTTTTCAGCTCATTATTTATTTATTTAATAATTTATTTAAATTTTTTGGAGGAAAAATCTTACCTGCTATCCACTATAGACTGGAACTTAACTCAAGTGATCCTTCCACCTCAGTTTTCATAGAAGCTAGGACTAAAGACATATGCCACCATCCCCAGTTCACTAAATCATTTAAAGTAGCCTCTAAATTATTTATGAAGCAAAATTCTCAGAACAATGAGTTACCAAATCCAAGTTTTAAAAATTAATTCCAGAAAACAGACTAATTCTTTCCTAGGTTCATCTTTCTCAGTAACTGGTCAAAGATAACCAACAAAGCTAAAATACAACACTAAAGTTCAGTGTTGAAATCATTTTCTCAAGAGCTTTTGGCTAAGAAAATACATGGCATGCACACACAGTTATTACTTTTGATCATTTTACCAAATATTTTCCTCATATCGACAAATCATTTTATATCAGTTATGGTTAACCTGCATTTATTTGCAATTCATGCTAATATATCATACATTAAAATTAACATAAACAGCCAAGTGTAGAGGTGCACTCCTGTAATCCTATTGTCTCAGGAGCCAGAGGAAGGAGAATTGCCAGTTCAAAGCCAGCCTCAGCAACTTGGTGCAGCCCAGAGAGCATATCTCTAAATAAAATATTTAAAAAAGGGTGGCGATGTATCTCAGTGGTTAAGTGTCCCTGGGTTCAATCCTCAGTACAACAACACCAATGACAAATAACATTAACAAATAATGATGCATTTATGTAGAGAAAGATCATGGGTATTGGGTGGAATGATATTTGAGAAATCTGTTTCAAGATGTCTTGTTTTAAGTATTTTGAGAAAATAAGAGTAAAATGTACAAATCTCTTTACCATATCCTTATGTTGAGATGAATTTTAGCAGAAAATTAATGACTTGACATATCTCTAGTAATGTTTGTATCTCAACACCTATTTTACCTATACTGGTGTTTCTTTGGTTACAATAGGTATTTTCTTAATATAATTTTTTCCTGCATTTTAGTATTTAACTCTATACATCTTTATAATTTTAAAATATTTTGTATAAACAGGATAAAAATTTGCTTTTAATTCAGTGGCCACTTTCCTCTTTTATCTTTTTAAAATTGTTTTTATTTATATATGACAGCAGAATGCATTACAATTCATATTACACATATAGAGCACAATTTTTCATATCTCTGGGTGTATACGAAGTATAGTCACACCAGTTTGTGTCTTTATACATGTACTTGGGATAATGATGATCATCACATTCCACCATCATTTCTAACACCAGGCCCCCTCCCTTCCCCTCCCACCCCTCTTCCCTATCTAGAGTTCATCTATTCTTCCCATGCTCCCTCTCCCTATCCCACTATGAAACAGCCTCTTTATATCAAAGAAAACATTCGGCATTTGGTTATTTGGGATTGGCTAACTTCACTTAGAATTATCTTCTCTAACTCTATCCATAAGAATTTAGTACATTCATATCTATTTACAAGTCTGTGATCTTTGTGTTTTATATTTTTTTAGATGGGACTCTCTTTTATTTTCATTGTAGAGTCAAATAAAAAAATTTCAAGAAAAGCTAATATCAGTTTTAAAGTATAATTAAAATATAGCAAACCACACAAAGGAAACAAAATACTAAAAATTTTAAAATAAAAGAACAGCATCTGACTTTTTAAAACTCAAAATTTGCCTTACTATAATGGAGAAGTGGGTATTCTCTTTTGAATACAAAAATAATTTAATGAGGAGGAGAGAAAAAGGAGAAGTACAGAAGACTTCATTGGAGCAAATTTTATCCCATGCTTGTATAATAATGTTAAGAAATAAACCCCAATATTACTTATAACACAAATAAACTAATACGAAAAAGAAAAAAAATCTGTGAACACCAATATTAAGTGACTGTACTTGTCAAATACCTCCATAGGAAAACAACCAATAGGGGAAAAATTATATATGATTATATATATGGTTATTATATCAGTTTACGTGATCAGTGATCAGATAGTTCTCAAATTCCACAGTGCCAACTTTCAGTTTGGAAAGCAGGGGAAACCAATAGCTACTCAGTTTAAAAAACCATAAACCTCAGAACAAGAAGGGTCAGTGATACAGTCCCAGCCAAAGGCTTTCATCTTGGAAGCTCCATAGAGTCACTGGTGCAAGTCCAAGTTCAAAAGCTGAAATCTTGAGTCTGATATCCCCTGATTATAGCTGCAGAAAACACTACCACGGAAAAACAACTGAGTGTGTGTGAGTGTGTGTGTGTGTGTGTGTGTAAATGAGAGCTTTGTGCATATGTGTGTATGTGTATAGCACCCTTCTTACTCTGTCTATTCCACCTTGTCTTCCTTCTGTATGACTCTTCCCCAGGCAGTTCTCTAACACAAGTCAATTATATCAGGAAACTCCTTTGCAGAGACACCCAGGAGTGTACTGTTTCAATTTTCTGGGCAGCTCACAATCCAGTCAGGTTGAGATTAATATGTACAGTTTCTTTGTGAGTATATTGGAGCAGGAAACAAAATTATTTCATTATAATTTCTGTGCACATACCACAACAGCAAAGAACAATTTCCAGACAGGCTAACAGCAAATTTCTTATTCCCTTGAAACTTAGAAAGTACTTGATTAAATATCATTTTGGTTTCTGTACCTTTAGAACCTGTATTGAGTATCCTTCAACTATGGGTTTTGTTGATGAGGCTATTTTGACATTATTAATTTTGTTTTATCTGCTATCTTTAAATGGATTAAAAGGTTTTATTATTTTTCACTTTTTTCATTAATTAATTTTATTCAATATTTTCTTCCAGAAATTTTAATATGCATGTATGTAAGCCTAAATGGATGCATGTTTTATTGTACAGTTAGCATTTTGTTAAGTATATATTATTATCCAACATGTTAGGCTCTTTTGATTTTTTTAACTATCTTATTTAGACATTGTCACTTTTTGTGTTCAATAATTACTTAGAAATACCTATAGTTTAATTTTCATATTTATTATACCTTGGAGCTTTTTTTAAAATAATATTTGCCATTTTAGTGAATCACATCTGCAGACTTTCTTTTAATAAATACTTCTTTGTGGAAACTCATTTTCTATAATACTACTACTAATAATATTTCTGTATTATTATTTATAATAATATAATATTACCTCATTTGATTTAGTTGAATAATAATTGTAAACTGATAATGATTTTCTTTCAACAGATATTTATCAAGCATCTACTTGCTTTCTCATTGTTGTTATGCATAATCTTCGCATCATGGGTATTCCATTTCAGGTAATGTATTCTTTCTTTCTGAGTGCTTTTATGAATTCCTATCTGTCTTAGATTGTCAGCAGATTCATGTAGATGTCACTAAAAGTGGATTTCTTTTTATTTGTCTAGTTGTTTTCTTAATATGAAGATTGATATTATTCAGCTTTCGAGATGGTATATACAAATCTTGTCTCTTATGTATTCTTTTTATTTTTGATATTCTAGGATGCCAGTTGAAATTTGTCATTTGATTCATCATGGCTCTTAACATTTTAATATTTATTTATTTATTTATTTAAAATGCTCAATTTTCTAATTAATGCTATTTTCATAAGTATCGATTTTGCTGTTTAAACTTTAAAATTCATTATAATGCTCACTTATGAATTTTTAGTTCTTTCTAAATTTACATTAAGTTTTTAGTAATCTATAATTTTGACAAATTTTTAACATTTCTGGCAAGATCAATCAAACTTTGAGCATGAGAAAATTTTAGAGTGGCTTGGCTAGAACAGGAAAGCCCTGCACTTCAGTGAACTTCCCACCCTATAATTAATTGTGCATTCCATCTCTGGCTCAGACCTCAGTCCCAAGTGCCTAAACATGCTGTTGTGATTACAATATTTGACGTATTTTGTTATGTTTCAAGGAGTCTGCTCATTCTCATTAGAATCTCCCTTCCTTTTTTTACGTTCACTGTTACAAGATCTCAGATCATAAAAGCTCAGCCCACCTATCACTCACGAAGACAGTTCTCTCATGAAGACAGTTCTTGATTTGGTAATAAGTGTATTAATATTGGAAGAATTTCTCTTCACCTATTGAAATACTCTTTCAAATAAGAGATCTTTTTATCTAAGTTCAGATTTGACGACATACCTTTATATCTTAATATTTAAAAAGTATATAAATTACTTTTAATTTTGATTTTTCCAAGATTTTTACTTTGCAGGGATATTTTGGCGGGATAACCAGGAATTGAAATCAGGGGCACTCAGTCACTGAGCGACAACTCTATCCCTATTTTGTATTTTATTTAGAGACAGAGTCTGAGTTGCTTAACACCTTGCTTTTTCTGAGGCTTGCTTTGAACCCAGGATTCTCCTGCCTCTGCCTCAGTTGAGAATTACAGGTGTGCACCATCGTGCCTGGCTGGATATTCCTTTTTAACACAAGGGGAAACTATTAAATATGTATATTTTTTTCCTCAAGCAATTAGTAGTTGTTAATAATAAATATTCTTTCCCTATAATACTATTTTTAAAAATTATTTGAGACTTGTATTATGAAAATGAATTATACAAATTATACAAGTGAGTTTTTGGTTGGTTGGGTGATTGTTTTTTGTTTTGTTTTGTTTTGTTTTGTTTTGTTTTTGCTTCTGCTTGTCTTTCGGTGATCTAGAAAACTGAGAATGTAATCTAACATTCTGAAATGGGATTCTTCAGGTCACCCTGGAAGCATGAATTTTGGCTTTTACAAAATGAGAGCTTGTGACTAAAATATCCAGAAAAAAACTAAAATATATGTTCAAAGTATGTTCTCATAAACTGTGACTCACAAAGAGCAAAAATTAAAACACATACCAGATCTGCTCTCATTGACTTGCAAGGGACCCAGGTCCAGGGTATATCCGAGTTCACCCCCCACCCCCAACACACACACCTGGGAGCCCAAGCCCAACACACTTTCATCTTGGGACACTGCAGTCATCACCATAGCCTTCCCCACACAGTAGCCCCTACCTTTTTGACAAGAGACAGGGCCTAGAAGCAGCTGTATCTCAGAGCAGGCATCCCAAGCAGAGTGTAAGTCCAACCCTTTCACCTCCATCTCTGTAAGACCTTGCATCCATCTTGAGGCACCTCCACTATTATCTTGCATTACCTCAGCTATTACTGACACCACCTTTAGTTGCAGTAGCATACATTCAGGGACACCACCAGGATCTGGAAGCCCAACATCAAGGGAAGGTACAGACAATCTGCATGGGTACTACAAGAATATAGGGTAGAAACTATAATATCTCAGATCCACACTGCAAGAAAGGAAGACACATAGACAACATGAAAAAAAAAGGGAGGATAGTACCCCAAACAAACCACAATACTACAATAACAGAACCCATGGACAGCAAAGTTGATGAAATGGCAGAGAAAGGGTTCAGATGGCTCATAATTAAAGTGGTCTGTTAATTAAAGAATGAACCTAAATGAGCAAATACAGGCAAAAATTGATCATTCCTACAAAGAGATAAGAAAGCAAATACAGGTAGCTAAAGATTATTTCAAGAAAGAGATAGAGACTCTGAAAAAAAAGTCAGAAGTCCTTGAAATGAAGGATAAAATAAACAAAATAAAAAACTCAATAGAAAGCATAACCAACAGAATAGATTGTTTGGAAGAAAGAATGTCAGATAATGAAGACAAAGTATACAATCTGGAAAATGAAGTGGAATGCACAGTGATGATAGTAAGAAACCATCAACAAAACATCTAAGAATATGTGATAGCATCAAAAGAACAAATTTAAGAGTTATTGGGATAGAGGAAGACACAGAGTTTCAAACCAAAGAAATGCACAATCTCTTCAATGAGATAATAGCAAAAAAATTCCCAAGCATAAAGAATGAATTGGAAAACCAAATACAAGAGGCTTATAGGACACCAAATGTACAAAATTACAACAGATCTATGCTAAGGCACATTTTTTTTAAAGAAAATGCATAGAACATAAAATAAGGATAGAATCTTAAAAGCTGCAAGAGAGAGAGGACTCATATCACATGTAGGGGGAGATTAAATTTGTATCTCAGCAGATGTTTCAACCCAGATCCTCAAAGCCAGGAGATCATGGAACAACATATACCAAGCTCTGAAAGAAAATGGATGCCAACCAAGATTCCTATATCAGCAAAATTAAACTTTGAATTTGATGCTGAAATAAAAACCTTTCTTTATAAACAAAAGTTAAAAGAATTTACAACTAAAATGCTTACACTACAGAACATCCTCAGCAAAATATTCCACGAAGAGAAAATGAAAAACAATGATGAAAATCAGCAGAGGGAGGTATTACACTAAAGTAAAATGTAATCAGAGGAGAAACCAAGTCACAATAAATACCAAAAATAAACAAAAATGTTTGGGGATACAAATCATGTCTCAATAATAACCCTGAACTTTAATGGCCTTAATTCACCAATCAAAGGACAGACTGGCATTTTTGATTAAAAAAAAAAAAAAAAGACCCAACAACATTCTGACTTCAAGAGACTCAAGAGATTCATAGGAAAAGACATCCACAGACTGAAGGTGAAAGGTTGGAAAAAACACACCACTCACATGGACTGTGGAAACAAGTAGGGGTTTCCATCCTCATATCAAATAAAGTAGACATCAAGCAAAAGTTAATCAAAAGAGATAAAAAAAGAACATTTCATGCTACTTAAGTGAACCATACATCAACAAGATGTAACAAATGTATATGCCCCAAACAATGGAGCATCTATATTGATCAAACAAACTCTTCCCAAGCTCAAGAGTCATACAGACCACAACACAATAATTCTGGGTGACTTTAACACACCTCTTTCAGCACTGCATTGATTTTTAAAACTAAAGCTGAACAAAAAACTATAGAACTCAATAATATAATCAATAACTTAGACTTAACTACATATATAGAATATTTGATTCCTTCAATGAAATAATACAATTTCTTCTCAGCAGCACATGGATCTCTAAAATAGACCATATAATAAGCAATTCTTAGCAAATATAAAAAAGTAGAGATAATACCCTGCATTCTATCAGATCATAATGGAATGAAATTAGAAATCAATGATAAAGTAAGAAATAAAAGCTACTCTAACACCTAGAAATTAAATAATATGCTACTAAATGAAAAATGGGTTGCAGAAGACATCAAGGAGAAGATTAAAAAATTTTTTAGAGGTGAATGAGAATACAGATACAACTGATTGAAATCTCTGAGACACTAGGAAGGCAATTATAAGAGGAAAGTTCATTGCATGGAGTTCATTTCTTAAAAGAAAAAAAGCCAAGAAATAAATGACCTAACATTACATCTCAAAGCCCTAGAACAAGAAGAACAATTCTACACCAAAAGCATTAGAAGATAGAATTAGAGCTGAAATCAATGAAATTGAAACAAACAAACAAAAACAAATTAAAAAAATTGACAAAACAAAAACTTGATTCTTTGATAAAATAAATACATAAAATAAAATAAATAAAATTGACAAACACTTAGCCATGCTAGTGAAGAGAAGGGGATGAAAAATTACTAACAAACAGGATGAAAAAGAAAATATAATGACATACATTAGATGAATACAGAAAATAATTAGAAATTATTTTGAAAATTTGTACTCCAATAAAATAGAAAATACCAAAGGCACCAAAAAATTTTTAGAGTCATATGATTTGCCTAAATTGAATCAGTATGATATACACAATTTAAATAGATGAATTTCAAGTGACAAAATAGAAAACACCATCAGAAGTCTATTAACCAATAAAAGCCCAGGACCAGATGGATATATAGCACAGTTCTACAAGACCTTTAAAGAAGAACTAATACCAATACTCTTCAACTTATTTCCGGAAGTAAATAAAGAGGCAACATTTCCAAATGCATTATATGAGGCCAATATCACCCAGATTCCAAAACCAGGTGAAGACACATCAAAAAAAGAAAACTTCAGACCAATATCTCTAATAAACATAGATGTAAAAATTCTCAATAAAGTTATCTCGCAAATCGAATACAAAAACATATCAAAAAAGATTGTGCACCACGATCAAGTGGGATTCATCCCAGGGATGCAAGGTTGGTTCAACATGTGGAAATCAATAAATGTAATTCATCACGTCAACAGACTTAAAGATAAGAACCATATGATCATCTCAATAGTTGCAGAAATAGCATTCAACAAAATATAGTACCCCTTCATGTTCAAAACACTAGAAAAACTAGGGATAACTCGAACATATTTTGACATCATAAAAGTTATCTATGCTAAGCCCCAGGCTAACATCATTCTAAATAAAGAAACATTAAAAGCATTCCCTCTAAAAACTGGAACAAGACAGAGATGCCCTATTTCACTATTTATATTTAACATAGTTCTTGAAACACTGTCCAGAGCAATTAAGCAGACAAAAGAAATTAAATGGATACAAACAGGTAAAGAAGAACTCAAATCAGCACTATTTGCTCACAATATGATTCTATACCTAGAATAGCCAAAAAATATCCACCAGAAAACTTCTAAATGAATCTAGCATATTAGCAGGATATAAAATCAACACATATAAATCAAATGCATTTCTGTATATCAATGACAAATCCTCAGAAAGGGAAATGAAGAAAACTATTCCATTTACAACAGTGTAAAAAACAAAAACAAAACAAAACAAAACAAAACAAAACAAAAAAACTTGGGAATCAATTTGACAAAAGAGGTAAAAGATCTATATAATGAAAATTATAGAACCCTAAAGAAAGAAATCTATGAAGACCTTAGAAGATGTAAAGATCTACCTTTCTCTTGGACAGGCAGAATTAATATTTTCAAAATGACCATTCTTCCAAAAGCACTACACAGATTTAATGCAATTCAAATGAAAATCCCAATGATATTCCTCACCTAAACAATAAAAAGCAGTCATAAAGTTCATCTGAAAAAAATAAGAAACCCACAATAGCTAAAACAATCCTTAGCAGGAAGAGTGAAGCAGGTGGCATCACTATACCAGACCTTAAACTATAATACAGAGCAATAGTAACAAAAACAGCATGGTATTGGCACTAAAACAGACTGGTAGACCAATGGTACAGAATAGAGGCCATAGAGACTAATCCACACAATTACCATTATCTTATATTAGACAAAGGAGCCAAAAACATGCATTGGATAAAAGATAGCCTCTTCAACAAATGGGGCTGAGAAAACTGGAAATCCATATGCAACAAAATAAAATTAAATGTCCATCTCTCACTATGCACAAAACTCAAAATGGATCAAGGACCTAGGAATAAAACCAGAGATCTTGTGTCTAATAGAAGAAAAAGTAGGCCCTAATCTCCATCATGTGGGATTAGGCCCCAACTTTCTTAATGAGACTATTCAGAGCAAGAATTAAAATCAAGAATCAATAAATGGGATGCACTCAAACTAAAATGTTTCTTGTCAGGGAAAGAAACAATCTGTGAGGTGAATAGAGAGCCTACATCTTGGGAGTAAATGTTTACCCCTCATACATCAGATAGAGCATGAATCTCTATGGTATATAAAGAACTCAAAAAGCTAAGCACCAAAAAACAAATAACCAATCAATGAATGGGCCAAGGACCTGAACAGACACTTTTCAGAAGAGGATATGCAATCAATCAACAAATATACGAAAACATGTTCATCATCACTAGCAATTAGAAAAACGCAAATCAAAAACTACTCTAAGATTTCATCTCACTCCTGCCAGAATGGCAGCTATTGTATTTACAAACAACAATAAGTGTTGGCCAGGATGTGGGGAAAAAGATTCACTCATACACTGCTGGTTGGACTGCAAATTGGTGCAGCCAATATGGAAAACAGTATGGAATGGAACCACCATTTGACCCAGCTATCCCTCTCCTCAGTCTGTACCCAAAGGACTTAAAAACAGCATACTACAGGGACACAGCCACATCAATGTTTATAGCAGCACAATTCACAATAGCTAAACTGTGGAACCAACCTAAATTCCCTTCAGTAGATGAATGGATTAAAAAAATGTGGCATATATACACTATGGAATATTACTCAGCAATAAAAGAGAATAAAATCATGGCATTTGCAGGTAAATGAATGGATTTAGATCAGATAATGCTAAATAAAGTTAGCCAATCCCAAAAAAACTAAATGCCAATGTTTTCTCTGATATAAGGAGGCTGATTCATAGTGGGGTAGGGAAGGGGAGCATGGGAAGAATAGACAGAGAAGAGGGGTGAGAGGAGAAGAGAGAGGGCATAGTGTTACAAATGATGGTACAATGTGATGGACATTATTATCCAAAGAATATGTTTATCCAAAGTACATTATTATCCCAAGTACATGTAAAAAGACACAAATTGATGTGAATATACAAAGATATGAAAAAATGTGCTCTCTATGTGAATAAGAATTATAATGCATTCTGCTGTCATGTATAAATAAAAAATTAATTAAAAAATTAAAAACACACAAGTGTCTATATATATAGTTCTGCAGGACTTTAAAAATATTATGCTTCTCCTATAGAATATGGATGTTCTTGTGGAAGTTCTGAAGTAGGATCAGAGTGAGACATGATTTTCCAAAATATTAGAGTTTGTTTCTTTCACCCTGGTGGGAATAAATGATACCTAGCTTCCAGGTCATGAAGATTGGAAGCAGGTATAGTATTTCTACTTCTCTGGAGACTTCTTCTATTGTTACCTCATCCCATTGGAAAAGTAGATGAGCTGTAAAATATTTTAAGAATACATTTTAAAATCATATTTAATGAGGAGTTTTCTATTTTTTCAAAGATCCACAAAGATAAAAAATTTATTTTCCCTGTATTTAATAGTACTTCATCTTTTTCAACCTATTACTCCTTTTGCATTTAAAAAAGATGCTATAATTCTCTGTAACTAGGAGTTATGCCTAGATAGCTTTCAAACAACAGTCACAAAAGATTTTGAAAAAAAATTTCCATAATAATGAAGATATCCTTACTAAATTTTCATCTCTTGTTTCATATTTTGGTACTCTGGTATATAGTAAGATAAATATTTTTAAATACATGTTGTATGAAAAATCTTTAAAACTGCATGATATAAGAAGCATTGAGTTGAATTTTAGCTATTTCTGATATAGTACAATTTTATCCTTGTGAATGTAAATTGTTAGTTTTATAATATTACATATCTAGTTCAGCACTTTTTGATCATCTACACTCAACCATGTTTCATATTATATATTCAATATAGGGTTTAACAAAGCAGTGCCATTCTCTAGTGAAGGTTAGCTAATTTATGAGGATAAATAGAGAAATTATTGAATCATTTCCAGAATCGTAGGTGTCTGCATATATGCACACATTGATTATTTAACTCACCAATTATATGTATATATATGCATATTTGTATATGCATATATTGGCACACATGTGAACACACATGTATACACAAATGGGCAATGCAAACACATCTCTGTGTGTCATATATACATATTTTTTTTTCATGGAAGTACATTTAGTGAATCGAGATAGAGAAATGACATTTGACAAAACATCATGCTACTATCAAAGTTTTTAACATTTTTATCAAGAACTTAATGACAAGGATCTGTATGGATAGTCCATGAATACAGATTTCATTTAGAGTGTGTCTATTGGGCCAATCATTTCTTATTCCATTTTAAATTTCTCTACACAATAAACTGGAAAATGTGTACAATAGACTTTTGTATCAGTTATTATTATTATGTATAAATTATTACAAGTTTCCACTTCAAATATCAACCTGGATATCTTCATCATTCTCTCATCTTTAATTTTTCTCTTCCTTAACTATTGGATCATTATCCTCACCCTCTAAGTCTACTATTATTTTTTCCTTTTAAAAAACAAATTGTCCTAATATTACCCCTTTTTTTCAGCTACCACCTTAATTTTCTTCTATTCTTTTGAGCCCTCTACAATTAGTTTGTCTACTGCTTTAAATCTACACTTGCACAAACTTATCCAATAAACAATGAATTATTATTGTCAGATGCAATGATTTTCTGTTTTCTTTTACTTCAATATTAGAGGCAACTGAAACAATGGGTCATATTCACTTCCTGAAATACTTTTTTTAACTCACCAATCAAAAGAATAGGCTAACACATTAGATTTTTTTTTTAAAAGACCCAAAAATATACTGCCTCCAGGAGACTCATCTCATAGGAAAAAACATCCACAGACTGAAGGCAAAATGTTGGGAAAACATACCACTCATATGGACCATGGAAACAAGTAGGGGTTTCCAACCTCATATCAGATAAAGTAGACTTCAAGCGAAAGTTAATCAAAAGAGATAAAGAAGGACAATTTATACTGCTCAAGAGACTCATACTCAACAAGACATAACAATTACAAATATACATGCCACAAACAATGGAGTATCTTTGTTCAACAAACAAATTCTTCTCAAGTTCAAGAGTCAAATTAACCACAACACAATAATCTTGGGGGACTTCAACACACCTCTCTCACCACTGAATAGATCTTCCAAACAAAAGCTGAAAAAAGAAACTATAGAACTCAATAATATAATCAAGAACTTAGACTTAACTGACATATATAGATTATTTCATTCTTCACCAAGTGACTATACTTTCTTCTCAGTAGCACATGGATCCTTCTCTAAAATAGACCATATATTATTCCACAAAGCAACTCTTAGAAAATACAAAAAAAGTAGATATACTAACCTGCATTTTATCAGATCATAATGAAATGAATTTAGAAATCAATGACAAAATAAAAATTACTCCAACATCTAGAGACTAAATAATATAATATGCTACTGAATGAACAATGGGTTGCAAAAGACATCAAGGAGGAAATTAAAAAATTCTTAGAGGTAAATGAGAGCAATGACACAACATATCAAAATCTCTAGGACACTATAAAGACAGTACTAAGAGTAAAATTCATTGCATGCAGTTCATTACTTAAAAGAAGAAAACAGTCAACAAATATATGACCTAACATTACATCTTCTTGGTATTGTCTTTTTTTTTTATGTTTACCTAGCTTTATTGATACAAGTGAAAGATGAGAGACAACATAAATATTTGGCAAAACCAAATGAGGAAACACCCTCTTAATATGATTTTAAACAACTGTAAAAACTGAGGTTCATATTCATTCTAAATAAAACAATGTAAAATTTTTATGTTGCTATGGCAGATTTTAGAAACATATACAAAATTCTTTCTCTGTTTTATCTTTATATAACAGAAATCAAAAGAAAAGCACAATGCATAGAAAACTAAGAGGCACCCCCAAGAATTAATTGTGTCTCTTATTATGTGATAAAAAATAGTTTCTTTCTTTTTTATTTTTAATTTTTTAAAATTTATATATGATAGCAGAATGCATTACAATTCTTATTACACATATACAGCACAATTTTTCATATCTTTGGTTGTGTACAAAGTATACTCACACCAATTTGTGTGAATACATGTGCTTGGGATAATAATGTCCATCACATTCCACCATCATTTGTAATCCTATGCCCCCTCCTTTCCCCTCTCACCCCTCTGCTCTATCTAGAGTTCCTCTATTCCTCCCATGCTCCCCCTCCCTACCCCACTATGAATCAGCCTTCTTATATCAGAGAAAACATTTGGCATTTGTTTTTTGGGGATTGGCTAACTTTATTTAGCATTATCTGCTCTAAGTCCATCCATTTACCTCCAAATGCTTTTCTACTATTTCCTCTATGCCCTACTTCTGAATGCCTTGTTAACCACATACTGTATGTATTTCCATTACTGGTTATCTAATTTTATTGTCTTCTTTCTTATACTTTCAATTTCTTTATCTGTATTTTTTTCTCTAATCTTGTATGTATTCCCAACTGTATGTCCCAACAGGTATATTGATTTTTTTTCATTAGCCATATCATACATACTTTTTCAAAGACTTCTGTAAGTGTTCTGTGATGTTTTACTCTCTTATAATCTTTAAAATGCTTTCTTTTTTGAGGAGACTAAGAATAGTTTTTTGATCTATATATTAACAATTTTCAAAGTATTCTTTCCTTATATTAACTACCTTTTAATTTTAACAACTTTATTCAGTTTTCCAGTGATTGCTCATTCTTTGTCCATAGTTAAGCTTTCAGAACTATAAACTCCTCAGCAGCTCTGTCTAAGCATAAGAAAGGCTTTGGATAAGAATGCTTCTGTGAATTGATCTGGCAAGGCCCATGACTAAGAATATCTGTGATTCATAATTCTGATTAACTTCCTGGATGGTATTCCTTCTTTTAAAAAGAGGTTACTAATCCTTTTAGGTAGATCTGAACACATAAATGTGCCTCTCCTTCAACTTTCAATATATAAGTTTCCACTAATATCCTTTTTTTTCCAGGTGTGTTACTAATGTCAGGTTTCAGGTGTGTCTAGTGCCTCCAACAGGATATTGGTGGATCCAGTTCTCCAGAGAGTATACCCTCAGCCTAAATAAGCAAGCAGGGCACATTTGGATTCACATATGTCAAATCTTCCAAGGTTATCATTGACAGAAATACTGCCATGTAAATAGATTTATTTTGAAACATTTTCTATCCAAGCTTAGATATCAGCTATCTGTTGTCTGATAAATGAGTTACCATTTGTGTACTTACTAGTAGTTTCCAGTATTTAGTTTATATTGTTTTTTTCTAGTCTCATTGACCTTGTGAATTTTCTTGTTCTCCTGCCTTCTAAAACTCCTTTATTTTACACTTATAGGAATTACATGAAGGATCAGATTACAACCATGCATCAATCAACAATAGTAACAAATATAATCACTTATAACCTAGATAAGGTATGCTTGTTTCCTGCACTCACCCAAGAAAGAAAACAGTGCTCAGATAAAAGACTGGTAAGCAATGTCTTAGTCATCTTTGACTGCCATGACATAAACTGGAAGGGACTAGCCAACAGAAATTTCTTTCTTTCAGTTTTGGGTTATGAGACATTCTAAAGAAATGCTGTGAATAATTTAGTTCCAGCTGAGGGATCTCTTCCTGGCTTGAAGCCAACCATCTTTTTCTGTTCTCACCTGGTCAAAAAGACTTCTTGTCTTTTTCTTTCCTGATAAGGGCACTAACTCTATCATTGGGTAGGGGGACTCCACTCTCATGACCTCATTTAAACTGAAGTAACTCCAAATGATCTCACCACTAATGATCATCACATTAGGGATTAGGGTTTAAACATAAGAAGCTTTTATGAACTTCACACAATTAGTCCATAGCTAGTTAGTTAAATGTTATATTTTAGAATATGAGTTTAAAGAATGAAAGTTATATGTTAAAATATATAATGCATATTTGAACAAAGGACCTCTTCTTTTTTTCAGACATTTTTAGAAATTTATGAAAATCTCACACTTTCTTTTGTCATGATAAAATAAACAAAACAAAAAATGGTAAAACATACAAATAGAAATAACACTGATAGAAGCTAGTTTTAGTAATATAATACATAAAAAAAACATAAACATAGTTCAAAAAATAATCCTGGAACATCATTTAAAATTTTTCTCCCAATAGTAAACATGAACCTTTAATATGAATTCTCATGTGACTATAATCCTTCCCACCTAGAGGGTGAAATTAAAGCTCAATTCACAGGATAGTCTTTCATAGAATTAACTACTTAATCATGTGCCTGTTTGTAGATTGGCTTTAACTTTGGGAATCAGTCCCATTAATGCATTAGTGACTAAGCAGAATTCAATATTTTAACCCAGTGCCAAATGTTCTGACTCTGTCAAATGAAAGTTGACACATTATTTTCTTTACATAATAAGAATAATTTTTTTTAAATTAAACATCAAAGTCCTTAGATAACTGTGTAAGAATTCTAAACAAAATATGAACATTGTTAAGGATTTTAGAAACATATTTCAATGGCATCATCAGGAAAAATTATGTTCATTTATTTCTATGTCATATATTTGCCAAATTGCGTTTTCTGAGGCAATAATCCAGTGTTCCATGTGTGCTCTTATGGTACACTAAAAAATGAACCAATAAAAGAAAGACAGAAAAAAGACTGAGAAGTTGCAAGTTTGCATTTTTTATGTGAGTTTTTATATTCCCTTAAAACAGGACATCTAGCTTCAAATTGCAATGTCATGAAATCACTTTAATTTTGTGTTTACATGACTCTAGTTGGTGGAATATTTAGAATATATCCTCTTTTTTATAGAAAGATAAAACTTAAGGTCATGAAGATGAATCATTATCCCAAGGTTATATGAAGAAACCACAACTGGTACTAGAGTCAAAATTAAGAAGAAATTATTTGTTCATTTTTTTAAGTAATGTGAACATACTTTATTATATAGCTTTGATATATATTTTATATCAATATCCTATAACACTTGGATTAATATGCAGAGGCTAAAATGTTATTTTAAAACCTGACTCCCAGGTGCCTAATATCCACATAAATATGCTTAGCAGTTTGACTAGGAACTGAAGATTGTTCTTCCATACTACACTGAAAAGCTAAAACAAATTACATATATATATATATATATATATATATATATATACATACACACACACACACACACAAATACGCCACATTGAAAACCACCATTCTATATAATAGGCACCAATTTTAAAAAGTATATGCAGGTAGTATATTCAGGTGCTGAGATGTAGCTGAATGGTAGAACACTTGCCTAGCATGCAGGAAGCCCTGAATTCTACCCCAGAACCACATAAAAAAATAATTATATCTATCTATCTATCTATCTATCTATATTTAAAATAAAAGAGAAAAATAAGAAAAAATGAATCTAAAATTGGTGAAGGGGAAGCATTCCACCTTGAGGTAAAAATGAATCTATTGTTATTTTCATTGTTTAATGCCACTTTCAATATAAGTCATTTAAATTACTACATAACTGGTTACTACTGAAAATCACTACTTTGAATTTAAAAACAAAATAGAAAACATCCATCCATTATGCTATTTGGCTTTGATTTACCTATTTCTATCAATTCTTTGTTCATTTTCATGTATGTGGTGTATGGAATTGTCCTTACTTTTTATATATTAGCACTACTCTTCCTTTTCCCACCGTTTTTCTTTGCTGAATTGTACAAAATATTAAAACCAGTGTTTGCCTTGACTTCATGAAACCATTACTTCCAATTTCTGTTTTTTTTTCCAGAGAGAATTAAAATTTGCAATAATAAAGTATAATTAGAATGGTTCTGTTCCTAATTTGACAACTCTTATTGTCAAAGCCGAATTACAAATGTTTCTACTATGAATGTTACCTTTATACACTTAAATATTATATTTTAAAATTACTAATAAAATTGTTATTAATATAGCTTAACTGCTATGTTAGTTACATTCTGGTAAAGATACTAGCTTATACCTCAACTCTTTTTAAACTTTCTACATCCTTAATTCCATATGAGTAGCATCTCCTAGTTTAGAATTAATATAAATAGAATAAATGTAAATACCCATTATATTTTATTTTGAAAGATTAGGAAAGAAAGCTTTTGTTTTCTAATCAATCAATTGTTCATTTTCCTCTATTAATATCTTTCTGTTTTGGTAATACATTGCAATGATGTCTTGGAACAAGCTTATTTTTCTTTATTATTATCAGGATATCTTGGAACAACCTTATTTTTTTATTATTATCAGAAAAAGAGAAACTTATGTTGTCAGAAAGACTTTAAGTAAGAACATAATGGGAATGTTTCAGAGTTGTTTAGTTATCCTTAGAAAAAGGGGAAAAATGGTATTTTTTTTCCTTAGGCTCTTCCCTTATTATTGTTGATGTTTTGTTTTCCTGTCTCATTATTCTCTGGCTTTAGGCACGGTGATTCTTGTTAATTACAAATAGTACTCCTTGAGGAGCTCAGGGAGTTGACATGAAGTGACTCAGGAAAATGAAAAGTTTTCATGTTATGTTTGATGCTTTTGAAATTTTCAAAGTTGAGATGATTTGCCCAAGGATATGCTTTCCCATTTTCTAAGTTTTGCCACACCTGCCAACTGATTTCTTAGACACACTTCTCTTTATAATGCTTTTTTTCTAAATTCTGTGCCAAGTTAAGTTGAAGCTTGTTAAACTCTTACACAATTTAAATCAACAACTCTTCATCTGTATTTCGTTTAGCAGTAAACAGCTGATATACTTTTTGATTTATTTGAGATGCTCTCAAGCAGAGATTCTGTACTTCCCTCATGACTGTGTAGAGTACACTCATCAAACCTCTTCATTTGAAAAAGCAAGTGATAAACAATTGGACTTTTGTTTCTTAAATTTTTAACCTTTAACAAAGTATACTTAATTTTCTGTTGTAAAATAATGTTTTTGTATTCTGCCTTTTTACAGATACTTCACTTTTTATATAGGTTAAAGCAAGAGATTTATTTATTGACTACTCTGTGGCCAACGGAATGTATGATCTAAAATGAACCATCTTATTAAATCCTAAGGACTATACTGCAATACATAAGCCACATTTACTAACTGGGGTTCATAGATATTAGACATATAAGACAGTTGTCCAAGTTCCTGGAGTTTGCAAATATAAGGCAAGAATTTCTATTTCAAGCAACACAATTGACATGTAATTTTCTTGACTTCATATCATTACTGATGTGGTGCCACTTATATACTGAGCCCAAAATTATTATATAAGTTCCTTTTCTGAACATTGATGTGGTAAGGTAGATACATATTCAGGGTGACATGAAGAAGTGATGTTATTCTTTCTCATGGGGTACTCTTTCTCATTCTTGGCAAAGAATAAAAAACTCCCTCTTATAATGTTATTTATATACTTTTCTATAGATCATATCACCATAGAATCATGAGCATGCACACCTAAAAATCAAATTGGCATAAAAAACTGAGCACTGGAGACAAGCAAGTTTTGAATCATTCTGGGAATGATAAGTAAAACCAGTACAGTGTATTCTTCTTTTTCCATTAATTCTGTAATTGTGAATTCCTTTGCTCAAAAAAAAATCTATGGAGCACACAGATCAATATTCAGAGTGCTTTCCTGATCATTTCAGGACATTCACAGTGAGTGTCCAAAAATTTGAATTGCCTTACGTGCATGTTTCCAGATGATGTCAGACAAAGCCGTACTTCACCATCATTTCAGCTTTTTGTGTCTTTTAAAAAAATCTATTAATTGCTATCTTTCTTATATATTCGTGCTTTTCATTGATGATTTCATTATTTAAAGTGGCTGCCAAGCATAGTGCTGACATATCCTCCAGTATTCCTAAGCACAAGAAGACTGCCGTGTTCATTATGGAGAAAAAAACATGTTCCAGGTAAGCTGTGTCCAGTATGAGTTAAAGTGCTATTGGCTATGATATCAATGTTAATAAGTTAAATACACATCAAAACAAACAAACAAACAAACAAAAAGGTTATTTATAGAGAGCTTAATAAAATGTTACCAGAAACTCACGGAAACCTAACCTTGTATTTCCTCTTGGAAATTCTCTCATTCAATTCCTGTGGCAACTGTGTAGGGCACAACTACTAAGGAAAGCTCTATAATTTTATATAAATCCTGGCACATTTCTGAAGTGCTTAGTAGTATCAAGGTTACTATATCCTTTCCAAGTTCAATACAATTTTCATAGTTAAAACACTGAGTAATTAAGACTCTGTTTTTTTTTAAATAGATGTTTCTTTTATGTGGTAAAACAAGTTAATGGAAACAAATTAATTTTATGAAATGGAGATTATATATCATATAAATATGATATTGTCTGAGTATATTTTTAACATACATTTTTTATTAAGAATTAATTTTATTTTCCTACTTATAAAGAAAGACATAAAGTCAGACATTCTCCTAATTATATAATTCTTGACTATATCTACAATATATATGCTATATTTTAGATCCAGAGATAGAAAACTGAAAATGTGATCATGTCTTATTGTCCTTTTTACTTAATAAAATGCTAAATTTTACTTATTTGTGAGTATAAATAATTCTTAATAAGGTATAACTTTTAAACCATTGGAATTTAGCTGTAATAATTTGTATTCATATCTTCTTATATTTAACAATTTTCTTTTTAAACATATGTATTAATAGTATAATTTTGTCATGTTCATTATTTCTAGTGATCCATTTATCAAATATTCTTATCTCCATATCCAGAACAATTTTTCCTAAATTAAAAATAATGTTTTTCAGAATTAATGTGGTTTTCCATTTTTATTAGTACATAATAATTACACAGAATAATAAGTTTCATTGTGACATATATGCATGCAACATATTTTGATCATTATCACTCCCTGATACTCCCATTCTCCTTTCTTCCCCTGATTTACTTTCTCTTCTCTAGTAGTCTCTCCCACTTTTATGATGTCTTTTTGTTTTTCTAGATTCCACATATGAAAGAAAACACATCTTAGCTGTCTCTGAATTTATTTCCTTAACAAGATGGTCTCTAGTTCCATCTGTTTTCCCAAAATGACATTAGTTTGTTATTCTTTAGAGCTGAATAATACTCCATTGTGTATATATCTCATTTTCCTTTTCATTCATCTGTTGAAGGGAACCAAGTTTGATTTCATAACTTGGCTATTATGAATTGTTCTGCAATAACCATGGGTATGACAATGTTAATTCCTTTAGATATAAACTAAGGTATGGTATAGATGGATCATATATTAGTTCCATTTGGAGTTTTATAAGAATATGTCATACAGATTTGCATGGAGGCTATATTCATTTACATTCTCACTAATGGTGTATGTTATGGTTTAGTTGTGAGGTATTCTACAAAAGTTGATGTGTGAGGGGGGATCCAACATGGCGATGAGTGGGGAGGCAGCGCTTTCAGTACCTCCTCAATAACGGGGTCAGAGAGACGCATTGATACGCTTAGATTCGACCTGCTGAGAAACTCCTAGCAAAATTCCACTAAAGAGAGACTGGCCGGGAATTGATAGGATTTTTGGAGGTGACAGTTTGCCCCAGACGAGTGAATCTCCGCCACGCAGCGCAGAGGTCCAGACCCGCCAGCTGCTGCCGCTCGACTCAGCGACTGTCGGCTGCCTACACTCGGCCCCCGCGTCTGAGGCGCAGCGCAGCAGGAGCAGTGCAGGGACTCTAGGAAGAGGACTCTCGCAAGCCTTCATGAAATAGCGAACCCGGAGCTGAAACCAACCAGAGACAGACCAGTCCCACCCCTCCCTTCAGACACTCCGGCAAGGAGCCTGGGGCCCACCATAGCAGAGAGGTGACATCACCAGAGTTCCGCCAACGGAATTCCTTCCCAGCGGAATCCACGTTAGCAGGTGTGTGACTCCCACCCCCTCCAGATACAAGCAGCCAGGAAACCT
>NW_025999943.1:1928016-1949176 GCF_001458135.2 Marmota marmota marmota | reverse complement strand
TGCTAAGAGCCAAGTATATGATGCATGGCATTTTTGGTCGAAAGGTGACGCCAGCTAGCCATTGAGATGATATGATTATGTTAAGATTTGCATTCATATGGATATTGGACTCCTGCTGTTCACCTAGGCCGGCTACGGGACTCCTGGAGAGTTCCCATTGGTTGGGGAAGTACAGTAGGAGGGAGTTCCGGGGGAGGAGCTCGCTCTGCGGTCCGGGAGGAGGCCGCGTGGGTGGAAAAAATCTTCCCGGTACCGGACATTGGCGGCAGTTTCAAAAAATAAACTTTGTTCCTGCTTGAGTGGCTCGTGATTTTGTGCCCAGCCAGACTGCGGCAGGAGGGGGGATAGTAGAGGATAGGAAAGGTAGCAGAACACAACAGACACTAGTATGGCAATATGTAAATCAATGGATGTGTATTTGATGTGATTCTGCAATCTGTATATGGGCTAAAAATGGGAGTTCATAACCCACTTGAAGCAAAGTGTGAAATATGATATATCAAGTACTATGTAATGTTTTGAACAACCAACAATAAAAAAAAATGAAATAAAAAAAAGTTGATGTGTGAGAGAATGCAAAAAAGTGTAGGGTGAAATGATTGGTTCCTGAGACTTAACCTAATCAGTGTGTTAATCCACTGATGATAATTGTAGGTAGGTAGGGTGTGACTGAAGGAACTGGGTCTCTAGAGGTATGTCTTTGGGATGTAGATTTTGAGAAGAGTGCTTTCTCCCTGGCTCCATGCTCCGCCCCCTCCTTCCTGGTGTGGTGTTCCCAGAGGATATTCTCCACCACACACTTCTTCCTTAATGAGCCCCAAGGAATGGAGCCAGTCTTCGGTGGACTGAGTCTTCTGAAGCTCTGAGGACCCAGATAAACTTTTTCTCCTAGAATAATTCTTGTCAGGTCTTTTGATCACCACATTGAAAAAGCTTTCTAAAACAGTATATAAGGGTTCCTTTTCCCCCAGATCCTTTCCAGTATTTATGTTTTTTTGTATTCTTGATGATTGCCATTCTGACTAGGATGAGGTACAATCTCAGTGAGTTTTGATTTGCATTTTCACGAAGGCTAAAGATGTTGACCATTTTTTCACATAATTATTGGCCATTTATACTTATTCTTTTGAGAAGTGTCTGTTCATGTGCTCATTTATTGACAGGGTTATTTGTTGTTGTTATTTTTATTTGGTCTTCAGTATTCTAGATAGTTAACCTTTGTCAGAAGTGTAATTGGCTAAGGCCCTTTTTCATTCTCTCAAGTGTTTGTTTTGCTGTGTAGCTTTTCAGTTTGATGAAATCCCACTTGTTGATTATTGTTATTATTTCCTGGCTATAGGAATCCTAAGCAGGAAGTTGTTTCCTGTGTCTATATCATAAATGGTTTTTATTTTCCATGTTTTCTTCTAGCAATTTCAAACTTTTTGGTCTAATTTCTAGGTCTTTGGTCCATTTTGAGTTGAACTACAGGATAAGAGAGAGAGAGATGTAGTTAATTCTTCTACACATGGATATTCAGTTTTCCTGGCAATACTTATAAAGATGTAGTCTTTTCTTCAGTATATGTTTTTTGTACTTTTGTCAAGAATCAGATGACTGCAGTTTTGTGGGCTTGTCTCTGTGTTTTTTATTCTATTCTTTAGGTGTATATGACTGTGTTTATGTCAATATTATGCTGGTTTTGTTACTAAGGCTCTGTAGTATAATTTGAAATCAGGTGTTGTGCTACCTCCAGCATTGCTCTTTTTGTTCAGAACTGTTTTTTTTTTGTTGTTGTTGTTGTTGTTTTGTTTTGTTTTTGTACCTTTTAGTGTCTTCTACTTTCAGGTGTCAGGACATTTCTTACTCTTAGTGTTGACAGTCACAATATTCCCTACAGATTCATGAAGACAGAGAGTCTTGATAGAAAGGTGGCAAAATTCTAAGTATACATGACTTGGATATGCAGATATGCCTTTGAAAATACAATTGCTTTCCTACTAAATATATCTGCATTTCTATTATAAGGGATTACAGAAAGATTTGTAATTGAGAACAGGTGTCCAAGGGTCTTGTTTTTTGTCCTTATTTTAAAAATAATGCTTTGTTACCACTAATGGGCCATATTGCATTTTCTTCTTTTGTTTTTCCCTAGCATTTAACTTTTTGTGTGCTTTTGCTTTTCTTAGTCCATCATATTAGAACTTGCTACATATCTAAAAGTTAAATATCATATCTTGAAAAACTTTTGCAAACCACTGAATGACACTCCACTATGTTCTGTTTCATGTAATTCAATTTGGTTTCTACTTTTTCAATAATAATTTCTATATAGATTTTTCTCTATAGATTTTTTTCTTAAAAATATTTTATATCCATTTTGGCAAACATTAGTGAATTATATATATAAAAAGTGCATAATTAGTGATATTAAATTGAACTTAATTTTCATCAAATCAAACTCCTAATTTAAGATTATTAAAATAATGTACTAGTAGACTAATTCAGTTGATAGATATTATGTATCCATTTAATAGCAAAAAATTAAAAATATTAGTTGAGGATACATTTACATAGATCCAGACCACATTCTATGAATATAATAATGCATAACACGCCTTTCTTTATTTTTCCTTTCTGCCAATCAATGGCTATGTACTACAGACTATGTACTGGGTACTCATAACATGCACAGTACTGTATTGTTTGAAGTGAGTGTCCATCTTACTGAGGTAGACAGAATGATTTAAAATAATGGTTATTTATATAAATACACACACACACATTTATAAACAGTACATGAGCATTGACAGCATTATTCTTTGAAAAAACATTGAATATTTTACCTTATGGAGCCTGGGTTCTTTATACCCAGTATGCTACAGGCACATGCAAGAGATAAAAAAAAAAATCTATGCTGTTTTATATGTCATTCAACCTTTCTCAGCCAGTTTATTTACCTGCAAAATGCTGCCTTTATGGTAATTTTCTATAGTAAATCTTCCTTCTCGAATTGTGTACTTTGATTATAAAAAAATAATTATATACAAAATGTATATATAATAAATGTATAAAATATATGAAAAACTCTAAATATTACATTGCATTTATCCTGTGCCTCTATTCATGTATATTTGCATATTCTAGTTATATTAATAAACCCCCAACATTAAAAGCTTTAATCCTAATAATAATGATAATAATAATTATTATCATTATTATTTCACATTGAAGTTCTTAAGAGAGCAAAGTCAGTATCAATATACTCATTATCAGCATTTTTCCAAGGTAATTTAAAATTATTAGCTATTTGTGATTTAAAAGATGCTAGATTAAATTTTATATAGTCACTAAGGATATTATTCCAATAAAACCTTTTCTATTGTAGATTAGGCTGGAAATATAGTCATTCTGAATATTACATTGTGCTCTGACCTAGGACAAGCTACTATGATCCATTAAATATGTAGAAACAGTGTAACTGTAGATAAGTTAGTCCAGATTTATTTTGGTAATTACATTATATTAAGAAGAATTACGCATGTATTTATTCTTGATTTTCTTCACTGTGCTAACACAAAATGAACTAAATAGAAGAATTAATTCATTGCTTACAGAAGGATAAAGCAATGTTTGGAAACTTGAATCATGAGAGAGAACAAATATTTGGAAAAATGACAAACTATATAGGGACTTTACAAAATTAATGTACTTGATACATTCACCTAATGATTTCATACATGGAATTTTTTATTTATCAAAACTCCAAATGCATACATTGTTAGGCAAAGATTACTGAACAACTATAAACATTTGTTTCATGTTCTGTATGTGTATGTCCTGAAGGAAATATAAAATAATCATAGGTGTTTTTGTATTAAGTTATTAATTATCTAGTTGACATAAGGCTGACTTAACAGTAATTATTAACGAAGTCCTGGAGATGTTCAAAGATTAAGAAATTCAACTTACTTTTCTGAAGTTTTACCTGCTTGTTTTAGTTAGCTTTTTAACTGCTTTGATTATACGACTGACCATAACAATTTTAAAGGAGGAAGAGTTTATTTGGGGGCTCCCAGTTTCCGAGGTCTCATCCAGAGACAGCAGGCTTCATTCCTCAGGTCTCAAGGACATCATGGCTGAAGAGTGCACAGTGGAAGCAGATCAGGCAGCAGCAGAGAGAGAAAGATAGAGAGATTCCCTTCTCCAACCAAAACCTACCCACCTTCAGTTACCACTCCATTAATTCCATCAGGGAATTAATTCACTGTTTCGATTAAGGCTCTCATAACCTAGTAACTTCTCTTCTAAACCTTCTTGCATTGTCTCACACATTAACTTTTGGGGAACACATCACATCCAAACCATAATACTGCTTTTATATAAAGTGGGGATAATTATAATAAATAATTCACAGTACTATGAGAAGTAAAATCATTAGCCCAATGCCTAATATTTAATAATTGCATCATGTGCTCTATATTCTGTCATGATATTGTTATTATTAACATTGGATAGTTTTTAAAATTTTTAATTTAGTTGGGTTTACTGGTACAGACCAGTACTGACCATGTTGGAGGCTTGACGTGGGAAGATCACAAGTACAAAGCCAACCTGGGCAATTTAGCAAGATCTTACCACAAAAATAATAAAAAATAATAATATAAAGGTCTGGGAATGTAAGTCATTGGTAGAATGTCCCTGGCTTCAATTTTCAGTACTATACACACAAGAATCTTAATTTAAAATAATAATGTAATTTTTCTATAAGGTATAAAGAAGATAGAAGATAGTTTATCACTGGTAATGTTGAGGATTGAGTTGTGTATTAAAATATAGCCCAATGAAGAACAACCAGAAATGACATTGTGTATTAAATACAAGTAATTTTGGTAATAATTATTATAATTATTTTGGCCTAGGGGTAAAACAAATGATGGCTATTAATCTAGAACTAAAATAAAACATTTTAAATGATCTTTCCCTTTGTGCATTATAGTTACATGATTATACTGTGTATGTTGGTGAATAAAGGAAAAAAAAAGAGGCAAGGTTGAAAGCAGACATAGAAAATATAATTGCTCTTATGTACATTCAGAGACTGTATTGGTTCAGAAAGGATCAGGCTGATTGATACAGAGAAGCAGAAGGAGAATATACTCCAGGTTCACTTCAGAAAAAATTAGCTGTCAATTTTTTTTTCTTCCTTCTGTATGAAAAGGAGTTTTTCAAATTACTTATTTGATTATTGCCTTGAAAATGGAATAGCATAAGTTCTATCTTTCTACTTAAAAAAAAACTCAGTTATATTCATTCTGGCGTTAATACCTTTGACTGACAGGTAAGTATTCTTTAAGGGCTTTGACATGAAGAAATGACAATGGAATCAAGTAATGGAGGGATAATTTGTTCAGGTTATAAACCCACGTCCATTAGCAAAGATAGAAATTCTTCTCAAACCTTTATATTTATGAATCAACTGCAGATACTGATAAAATGCAGGGTATTTTGTTTGGAACCTGACATTTTCATTTCTCAAAAGTTTCCAGGTCTGTCAGCCCATATTTTGATTAGTAAGGGCTGGGATATACCCAATAAGTGCATTAAAATTATTCACCACTAATATTTTTATAATTTTGTGTCAAGTAAGTATTCTTTTTCTTTTCAAATCCTAGAAACAACTTATTATTACATTATTTTTAGTCATGTACACATCTTTTTAGCTTTTATACTTCTTGATAAAAAAAATACAGCTTAAATTCAGTAATTTCCTGGACAAATCTTGCTAAAGATCATGATATAGAAACCTGGCAAGTCATTAAGCATCTTACCCAAGTACATTTTAAAGATATTTGTAGTTGCAAGAAATACCATTTGAAATGAGCAGATTATTAACAAAATAAATAGTCACTTACTTTTTTAAATGTAATTTGAATACATGTTTCTTCTCTATTTGAAGAAAATCTGTGTTATGCTTTAGACCATACTAATTGGCAGAGTCTGGAATAGTTAATGATACAGCTGAGCTTAAATTTGTGGAACGGCTATAAAAATAAGCATGCGGATCCCAGAAGTAAAAGTTAAATGCGTGGTCATGGTTTCCAGATATTACAGTTCTAGTTCTACTGCCAAAGAGACAATTGATAATAGTATTGTTTAGGCATAATTTGTCATATTTTAAGATTAGGAAGCTTAGAGAAATTAAATAATTTTTCCAAGTTCCCAAAGCTGTCAAAAACAGAGGCAGGACTCATTTCCAGGTTGGCTAATACCAATTGCCTTATTGTTTGGACAGATGTGCCTGCAGTTAATAGAAAGACTTCTGATGCACTGGTGCCTTCAATTAGCCATTTGTAGCATCCTATCTTGTTTATCTAAGAAATTTGGGGTCAAAGTTTGAGTTTGTTTTAGGAATCTGTCCTAAATTTACATCTTTCTAAATAACTATTTATCTTAATCTTTTGTAATTAGATAATATATTTTATTCAACACTAATATGTTTTATACCTTATTTTATTTGATTCTATGTAAAATAGGTGTTAATTTAGTATAGTAACTAAGTGTTTAAATTTCTCCTCTCAAGTGATGAAAAAAAAATTATTTTTTTTCTTAAATAGTGGTCTCATTATATTACTATACATAATGGGTCATTATTGACAGAATTAACTGTTAATTTCAAACAGAATGAAACCTTAAAATAAATTCATTTTACTCATATTTTATGAAACACAATATTTTGTGCATTTAAAGAAAATGACAGTATTTTAATATCTCCTTCTATGCAATGTTTATGAAATAAATATTTTTATGTAATAAAATTTTTACCTTACTCTTTTATAGCACAATAACATTAACTGAATCAGAATTATAATGATTAAATTTTTACCTATATATTAGTGATAACAATGATGCCCTAGGATTTTATATTATAAAGAATATTATGCAGTGAAAAAATAACTATGCAGCAATACAACATGACTCTACTTTTTTTTCTTTATTTCATTTGTCCATACGAGATTTTTATATAAGGATATTGTTCTCTGTGTAGGAAAGTAGGGATATAATAGTTTTTCCCCCATGTATCTGACCCTAAGAATTAGAGAGTCAATCTGTAGTGCAGAGTCAGTATAAGACAAAAATCTGCAGTCATTAGCCAAGCCAAAAATATTGAGAATAATCCATTTTTACATAATAATTGGAGTCATGACCTTAGTATAAAATAAGAGCAAAATATATTGACTTTCATCTGTGAAAAATATTAGCTTCTAATGTATGATCTTTCTTAAAATGTTGGCTATCTTTAAATGCCTGCTTTTCTCCATGGTGGCTTTAGCTCTGCAGAAGTGTTCCTTAATGCAATCTAATTGACAGTGGGAATGTGAGACTGAGCCGCCTCACCGCCCCTTATGCTAACCATCGGGGCTGAGGTTCCTGGACAGAAAATAGTTGATGGTTTCAATTATGCCGGGTCACAGTATCATTGGCCTGATACTTTTCAAATAATCAGGATCACATTTCCAAAGGTTCATTCTTATCATTTTATATGAGATGTCATCACTTAGAACTGAAAGTAAGACAAAATGCTTAGTCTTCTTGGGAAGCTAAAAATCATCTTAAGAGAAATGAAGACTTGAAGAATTTTTAGTCTCCCTAATAGGGAGATAGACAAGTCATCATCTTGTGTTTAAGGAAGCCTGTGTGCAATCATGTTTGACTCGAAAATATAATTTAACCATTTTTTTTTGTCCCATCATCACAGTTCTGGAACACTTATAAAATTTTGAGTTGAGCAACTATATATTACTATGGTATCATTGAAATAATTATTATGTTCACAGAATTGAAAAATTGGAACTGAATGTGTTAACAGATGTGCATTTATTTTCATGGTATCTATTCTGATTCTATTATTTATTATGAATAAGACTTAAGAAACAGCCATTTTTTAAAGATGATAGGTAAATCTTTAATTGCATATTTACAGGTAAGCACACTTTAAAATGTTATATAGGAATTATGTCATTAAATTATATATTAAGAACAGAAATATTAAAATTTATATGAAAAACACTTTAAAGTATCTATCATATTTTCTTTGCATTCCTGTTCTTTTTCTCTAATACATTGGCAATCATTTTTCTATATATTTTATGTTGTAGATTCTCCTTGCTATTGCTGATGAATAGAGGGCTGTCTCACCTTTGTATGTGGAAAGGGGGTGGATTTTTTTTTTAACTTCATGACATGAGTTCTTTATAAAGCAAAAGTAATGTAGCTTCTATTTAAAGAAATATGTGTCATAGTCTAAATGTAGAGTGCCATCTAGTGATAAGATTTCAATCAGTTTTTTAATTAAAAAAATAGTAGTAATGTTTTCATGTTACTGTCACTGTGAATTTTTTTCCTGGAATTATAAAATAATATCCAATATGAATCCCTTAGGCAATTAATGCAATATTTTAATAAGCTTTACTAAAATTGCCATCTTGAGAAAAAAAACTTTCAACTAAAAAAAATGATTTAAAACTCATAAAATTACATGTCACCTTAGGAACAATAATATGCCTTGAATATAGGTTATAACACAGCAGTGTTTACATACAAATATCTTAAGATAATTAACATTAACTGAGATAGTCAGTGTTTTCTTGGTGTTCAATATCTGCTCAATATATTCTGGTTGAATTACATCAAATAGTAAAGAATAAATGCCACAAAAATTAGCACTTAAAAAGTGTCAAGTAACAACAGGAGTATAAAAATCAAAACTTGTCCCTTGTAAATTTGTTTTGAATATTTTCTCTTTTTAAATTATTAAAATATTTTAATCTAAAATATATACTATATCCTTGAAATTGAATATAGTAATTCATGATAAAAGAAGAAAGGAAAATAAAAGTGAAAGAAAAAAAGGAAAAGAAGAAAGGGAATATAAAAATAAAACAAAGGCCAAAAAAGTGAGAGAGGGAAAAGAAGGGAGGATGATCTTCATTTAATCCAAATCCATCTCCATTTATTTCCTCTCCATAAAGATCATTTTAATTGGAGGCAACTGAGACCTATGTCATGTAAACTGCTATGTGTCATAATTTTATATTTCTATTAAATTTTATTATTCTTTGCAAATAATGTTTCAATAATGCTTTGCCAAACCTATAGTATAAATGATTTTATAAACATTTGCACCAATATTTAGAAAGTTCTTTATTTAATGGAAGATCTATATTCAAATCATGAGTTGTAACTCTTTTTGTTTAAAAAAAAAATTTATGCGTTGATGGACCTTTATTTTATTTATTTATTAATATGTGGTGCTGAGAATCAAACCCAGTGCCTTACCCATGCTAGGCAAGCGCTCTACACTGAGCTACAACCCAGACCCTCTCATGTGAATTTTGGGGAAAAATGATAAAGGTGACAATTTTCAACCAAGTGCTGACTTCAGATCTTGCTTACTTCAACATACTAGTTAAGCCTCTAGTCTCTGGTCCAGTTGACCTCATGTGGCTTCATTACGATATTGGTTTATGTACAAAAAAAAAATCAACTTCTTTGATATAGAACAAAATCAATGAACCAACCAAGAAAAATTTTGAAAGCATGTAGCTTATACAGGAGAGTCAGCACTGATTTTCCTTTGAATGGCAAAATCTTCCAGGAGCCAGTGTCCCCTCTTCAAAGCCTCTCAGGTTAATATGTGTAGAAAAACAGAAGGTTTCAGGAGATTTCAGAGATCACAGAGTCTCTGGACCCCCTTAATTTCACCTGATCCAATGACTGATTCCTTAAATCAATATTTTGTCACAATCACTGATTTTAGAGCTCTCCAATTATGCTGATTCCACCCAGTAGGAAGAGGTATTTTCTTAATCAAATGAACTTTTTATTGTTATTTTAATAAATAATGTAATTTACATTAGAGTGTAAATTAAAGAATAAACTTCTTTTTAAATTTTTTAATTGTTCCCTTTTTTTACGGTGACCAGTTCCTGAATTAATAATGTGGTTAATGCTTTCAGGTCAGTTTCTTGAAGGGTGCTGATAAAAGATCTATTAGAGGGGCTGGGGATGTGGCTTAAGGGGTATCATGCTCACCTGGCATGCACGGGGCGCTGGGTTTGATCCTCAGCATAAAATAAAAATAAAATAAAGATGTTGTGTCCACCGAAATATAAAAAAATAAATGAATAAATATTAAAAAATTATTTCTCTCTCTCTAAAAAAAAGAAAAGATCTATTAGATACCAGAAAAATGATTTCAAGCCCTATGAAGCCATATACCATTGTTCTAGTATTGGCCTCACTGTAAGGATATTTATGTGAATTTTTGCCACTAATCGGCTGTCATCATAGGAAGTCACTTTGGCTTAGAAATTTAGTCAGTGAGCAAATCATGGGGGACATACAAAATGAGTATGGCAGCATCTGCCTTCAAGGATATGGAAAATATTCTGTAGAATGCTCCTTTGCTCCTATCACCTTGACAATCACAAAAAATGAAGGTCATGCTAAATATGTTTTGTCTTAGAACATACTGCTTTCAGTAAATGAATTAGGAATAACTTTGTACTTGTCAGTAAAAACTGGCCTTGAGCAAATTGTGTTCCCAAGCAGCAGTTGATATTTGTTATTTTTAGTCCTCATTGCTAACTCTGCTTTCCTTTCAGAGAATCATTGTTTCCCAATTTCTGTAACCTTGATAGAGTTGTAAATATGTATGATTCTCCTTACATGGTGGAATCCTTAAAGGAGTTCCTGGAGGGTCCCTCTGTTGGATCATTTTTTCCAATCCTTTCCTCCACTCTCAGACCATAATTAATGCATACAATCAGATAATCCAGCTGAGGAATTTTTAATGGACAAATAAAAATTATGTATGCTTATGATGTATGTTTTTTTTATTTATGTATGCATTGTGGAATATCTAAGGATCTTAAACTTTTGCAGTGTAACCAAGGAAAGAAAAAGGAAATGGCTTAAAGTTAATTTTTCCCAAAGAATAATCTCGGAGCAACATTTCTGTCTCAAAAATATCATTGATCTTTCTTGTTAGTCATATAGTGCTAGGTAGCACAGTTAATGCCCATTTCTAAAGTGTTTTCACTTACTGATTGTGATATCTTTCAATGCCTTATCCAGGCATCTGCTTCTCTTTTTATGAACTAATGAATACACAGGTGTTAACCATTCATTCTGCAAAATATAACACCTAGCAAGTAAGATAATTCATTTTTCCAGGCAAGGTAAATTTGTTCAATCCCAAATTACCACTCCCTACTGTATCCATCCTGCCCACTTTATGTTGGCCTGGAAATTACATGTCAATTAAAATGTCTTGTCTGAATATCCTTAGAAAGTGAAAGCAATGAGGAGACTGATCTTCTTTTAATGAATAGGAACCAAGGTAGGAAGGTAAATGCCTGAGGTCTCAAATTTGGGATCAGTGTCTTGCATGTCACAATTTATCAGAAGATGACTTAGATGAACCCTGGAACCTCACTATGAATTTTTGTGGAATGTAGAAAGCTGGTGATTTGAGTTTTAAGGGAAGAGAATGGGTATTAGCACTAGAGTCATTTTCAGAAGGAGTCTTAAGAATTGTTTGACAAATATTCTAGATTCCCACACTCCATAATCATGTTATGATTGCACTCCTGGGCCGCTTTAGAGAATGAGTCTTGTGATTTAAAGACTAATTAGTAAAGAAGAGTGCCATTACTGGGTCACAACAATTAATGAACATTTAATTGAATGCAGTGCACTCTTTGTCTCTAACAGAGTTAGGAGCAAAGTGGAAACGGTGACTGTCTTGTCCTTATGGATCTCCCAGGGATTATATTGGGCAGTAATCTCTGATACTCACCGAAGGACGGGTAACCTGGATGGGAGTAAGTTTTTAAGATTTGGGAACTGATAGTTCAATATAAAACATCATCGCATAACATAACAAACCTTAAGATAAATGTTATATAAGATACTAAACTGGGAAAATCCCCAAATCTTCTTATTCCATTGTTCCTTATGGAAAGGTTAGTGGTTTAGAATGAGCTGAATCAACACAGAAAGGGGATTGTTTTGCTGTAGGCGAAGATCCAACAAAAGGTTTCTGCAGTTTTACAGTAAAGGACAAGAGCTAGAATTGGAAAAGTGTTGGAAACAAAGAGTAAAAACATATATCTTCCAGTTTTTTTCCCATCTACCTTCATTTGGAAACTTTGACAGAGGTCCTTGAGCACCAAAGGCCCCAGATAAAGAGGCTTCAGAATGAAGATAAATGTTTAGTATCATAAGCATGCTATGTCATTACATAAACCAAACATGTTTGTGTCTTTCCACATATCAGAATTTACTGAATAACAATAAATTCACAGGCTACATCAATTTCTTGAGTGGCAATTCACTGAATACTTATGACACATAAGTATTCAGTGAATACTAATATTCACTGGTAGTCATAAGCCAGGCAAACACAAATTATTTAATTCATGTCTTAATTTATAATATCCATGACACTCAAGTCACATAACTTAATTGTCACTCCACAATTAAATATATGTATAAATATCTATAAGTTGCAAAAAGATTAAGAAAGGGTTAAGCAGCCACAGGTGTTCAGAACACTGATCTCAGAGGAAAGCCTGAGATCATATCCAATTGCAAAGAGTCGCTGTAGGTTATCAGATGAAATTAGGAACCAGCCAAAGAACTTGTTCAGGATGCAGAGAAGTCAAAGTGCAGGAAGTTATTCTAGGCCAAGTTCAGATGTACTGCAGTTTCTCAGTGTAAGCTTGCAGTGTCCACTTGAGATATGAGTTTGGAGTGGGATTTTAGTGGTCATCAGGAGCAGGAAAAATCTCAAACTGCTAAAGCCCAAAGATAGAAATTTGAGATTTGTCACTTTAGCAATATTTCTGGGCAAGGCTCGTGATGAGTGAGCAGGTGATGGGCCAAGGTGCCACTGTGTCCAGTCTCAGAGTGCTTCTCCTTTATGAGTCAGTCTCAAGTGAGGGCATTAAGCCATGCGGTGGTCTGGAGTGTTTGATGAGCATGTGGGCCTAGTTTTTTTCATATGAGTTTGCTACACCCATGTGCCCAGGTGCTTCTGATTAATGTGATAAATTCACAGGTGATCATTCTTATTAGCATGATTTATTTATCATTTTATGATTTATGATGGTTATTTACCTGTACAATAAAGGTATGAAGTCTTTCTACCTTGGCACTTGAATTCAAACTGGAATAACTTATGGTAAACTCCTGTTTTACAAAATGGAGTAACAAAAAATTTAGGCACAGCCTGAAAACTGCTGTTCTCTACATGATGGAATACCTCAGAGCAGAGCATGGCCTGCTCTCCACAGGTAGGCATGGAGATACATATGCAGTAAGAGCATGGCCAGTCAGGAAGGGCTGAGTCCTTGAATGTACCTCCCATCAAAGACTGCAATTCACAGGCTCTGCACACTCCTTGGATAGGCAATAAGCATTATCCTATGGGGCCTTCCAGGTAAAGAAGACTTTGCGATTGCCTATGGTTGGTCTGAAAAACCACATGCAAATTTTTGGTCAAGAGATACTCTCCTGTTACTTTAAACAAACAGGAGATCATAAACTTTAGGTTGTCTCCATTGTTTGGTTTCTACAAATTGTAACCTAACTTAGGAGTATAACAAAAAGCTTAGTTACTATAACAGGCAGCCAACTTATTACACCATGCCTAAATGAGGCAGCCGCCCAACTTTGAATGATCAGGGGATTTCTCTATTTTGCTTCTTCTTTAGCTCTACAAAAGCTCACTGCTCACACCAGTGAGTTCAGTTGTCTGAACCTCTGTACATTCTGAGTTCTAAACAGTACATGAACTGTGCTTTGCTCAAATACAATCTTCTAAGTTTAAATTATCTAATACATTTTTAAAATTCACCAGCTTGTTCTCAGGATCAGAATCAGAATGTTTTTACTGTGATACCACAAGTAGAGAATTAGGAATTAAGAGTTTCTTTGGGGGTTTTGTTTGTTTATTTTTCAATGGCCAGATTTTTTTTTTCAAATTAGTCTATTTGTCTGCAATGTGTCCAGCGCTGGCTTCATTAAAGAAGGTTCGATTCATGAGTAAATGCTAGGGAGTTTTAAATTAAAGAGACAAGACTCTAATTACCTTTAAAACCAGCTCCAGGATGGCTTCTCCTAGCTTCAGCCTCGAGCCACCTAATGCCGTAGCGAGGTTTACAGAAGAGACTAGCAAGCGAGAGAGAACACGCCAGGGAGTGGACTTTTATTGGGGAACAAAAAATTCCAGGGAAAATCCCATCCAATGAAGGTTAAGTGGGGCAGTATCCAAGGTCAGGGGGAACAATTGGGTCTTCGGGGCATTGGCCAGACATGCTTCTGCAAGGACAAGCCCTCGGACCTGGAAAAGGGTGGGGAAAGCTCTGACACAGCTAGCTGTCTCTAAGTGCCTCTCACCCAGCCAGGGAGGTAACTCAAATCATGTGCGAGGATGGCCTCTCACATATTTCAGTTATCTTTGTCTACATAACAAACTTTTTAAAAAAGCATTTATCTATATCTTAGATGAATAAGATATTTAAGTGCTGCAGAAGTTGAAGATAAGGCTGGTTGTAGAGTATCTTGAATTTATGCTAAGACATTCAAACTAAATATATTAAGACTATATGTCTGTGATATGTCAAGATGTTTTGATAGAGGGAGTTAGCTTACATGTCAAGAAAAGATGATAATGGTCTATGTTATTGCTTACACATAAGATTGGCTATGGAATTTGAGAACAATTTAAAGGGAAACCAAGGCATTTGGTGATAATTTTTTTCTTGGTCATAGCAGTTCCTTCTGATTCACAAAATACTTGTAAATTTATCTGAAGAAAATGAAGGGGACAGTTCTCAAAACTGGGAATGCCACAGCAACATAATACTTTGGGTTTCATTAAGAATGATTTTGAGTGGCTCGGGTTGTGGCTCAGAGGTAGAGCGCTTCCCTAGTATGGGTGAGGCCCTGGGTTTGATCTTCAGCACCACATAAAAGTAAATAAATAAAATAAAGGTATTGTGTCCAACTACAACTAAAAATTAAATTTTTAAAAAAGAATGATTTTGATATATATCAGGCTATTTTTTCTTTTTTTTGGTTCTAATTATACATGACAGTAGAATGCATTGTGACACCTCACACATAAATGGAGTATAACTTCTCATTCTTTGGTTGTACATGGTATAGAATTACAAGGGTAATGTAATCATATGGATACATAGGATAATAATATCTGATAATGTTCTACTACCTTCTTACCCCTTTACCTCCTCCCCTCCCTTCACCCCCTCTGTCTAATCCAAAGTACCTCTTTTCTTCCTTAGCCACCCCACCCCCGTCACCTTATAGTGAATTAGCATCCTCATATCAGAGAAAGTGTTCTTTGGGATTGGCTTATTTCTCTTAGCTCTATGTTTTTCATCTCAATCCATATACAAGCAAATGCCGAAATTTCATTCTTCAGGCTATTTTTAGGATATCTAATAAGTTGTTAAAATATTATCAATGTACACATGAGAAATAAAATAAACAGATGTTCTTGTGATTTTCCACTTCCTTTTAAATAATATAAATAATTATATTTATATTGGGAAAAACTGTGTCAGAATATAAATGTACATTCTTTAGATTGTATATATTTCTGAAAGTCTTTAAAAATTTCTGTCTTTTCTCCAATAACTTCTTTGTGATATATTTTTCATCCATAATTATATTTATAAGCAAATTTTAATAATACTTGAACAAAACAACATATTCTAGCTTTTATACTTAATCTTTTCCCTTTTTCTAACATTTAAACATCTTTAAACATTTAAAGCCTCTTCTTAATTGGCTAAACTGACTATGAAATCAATTAGGTTTGCAGATGTCTAATTTTGCAGAATAAATGGGTCTTTTTATCCCAAAAAGAAAATAGCAATATCAAAATGCCTAAGTGGGAAGAATTAGATCTGCAATAGTGTTTGTGAAGCAAATAAAATTTAAGGAATAGAATAAAATTTGATACCTGTATTTAGGAACATGCACACACATAAATACAACTCTGAGTTAAAATTGTGAAGATGTGATGAAAAGACACAAAACTAATAAAAAAACCGAATACATTTATGTAGTCAACAGAATTTTGTAGAATGAAAAGTCGAATAGCATACCCAACTTGTCCCCCAACCTCAGTGTGACTCTGGCACCGACACTCTAAAGGAGACTGTTGCACTTTAATAGTGAATAATCATATTTTCAAGTTTTATTTTTCTTGTCTATTTCCACTTTGGTGGAACAATTATTTTAGGACTTCATTAAACTTTTCCACAGGACTTGGGTGGTTTTTGAGAAACGTTTACCATAGAAAAATCATTTAAGTCCTAAAATATTTCCCTTTCTCTCATTGAAATTTTTTTGTTTGGTTGGTTTGGTTTTAGAGAATTGCCACTTTACAATGTGAAGAATTTAATAAAGAACATTTAATTTACAAACAACAATCCTCTTCAGATATGTGTCTGATAAATTAATATTTTAAAAATTGGAACTTAATTTGGAACTTATTTACGACCCTGAAGAAAACGTATTTGTGCATCTTCTACCAGTTCTTGTTGACATCACTATTTGCTAAATGTCCCCTAATCTTAAAGATATCTAGAATAGAACTTGGTCTTATTTTATGTGCTGGTATTTTTTCATGAGAAACTGCCGCAGTCCGGCTGCAGCAAAATAACAGGGGGGGGGGTGATGAGCAACTTGTATAGATTGATACAGCAGGAGTGGGAGCCCTTTATTGTAGGACAGGAGCAGTATATATACATTCCACACAGCTTATCTTAATTAACATAAACTACATACAGCAGTCAACCAATAAGGAATCACCACACTTAATGGCTGGCTGGTGTTACTTCACAAACCACTCCCTCTGGCAAAATGCCAGGTGCCATCCTGACTTTTACAGACCCTAACAAGAAACACTGTAATTTTCTTATATTGATTAATAGAAATTATTGAGCACATAATAATAGAAAATTTGTATAAACTACATGGTCATCCTATTTCTGAGATTCACATTAATACTGCCTAATCTTGGCTACACATTTTCAATTGTCAATCAAGTGTTGATTAAGGAGTCTAAATCCACATCACAAATTCTCTTAAATTTTACTCTTGTTTTTTTTTTTTAAGTTAGATTTTTTCTTTTTTATTGTCTATTTTTTTTTAAAGTTAGATTTTTTCTTTTTTATTGTCTAACTCTTGTAAATATTAAGATTTGTTGCTCCTGTTTTCTAAAGAAAAAAGGAAAACCTGCATTGCTCTCTTATTCTTTGAAAATTCTTAAAGTATTTTCTTAATATTTTGCAAAGAAGACAGAGTGGTCATGTGGTCATAGTATATTGTGTATGATGTTGATATAATAAATGTCACACTTAACATGGGACAGTTTTTTTGGTTTACAAGTGGATACAAACCATAACATCAAAATAGATTGTAAAAGATATTGGCAATTTTGGTTGTTATTTATACTGACCAAAAATGTTTAGAAGTTTGGAAAAAATCAGTATCCTACTTGGGATTCAGTAGAATATATTAACACATTGTTGTTTATGTTGGCAGTGGAAGTAAATTGCAGGATAAAGAAAAAAGACTGCAAACAGAATTCCACTTGCTATTTTAAGTGCATATGCATATATGAAGACACATAAATCAGTCATAAGTTTAAGACATCTAATGATTTTATGTTGTTTAAAAGCTGGAATCTTATTTAATTCATATGACCTTACAGCTAGGAGGAACCTCAAGCATTACATCATCAAGCTTGTCTTTTTATTGCCAAGGTCACAGAGTGAAAGTGATTTAAACTTGAATCAATTTGTCTTCCAAGTTCAGTTTCCTTTGTATTAAAACACTCTGTGCCTCCTATCTACAAAACCCAGAAAGAATATAATAGAAGCACATTTTTTAAATCCCCAGATCATTTTAAGGGATGATGCCTTCTCCTTTCGTGTTCCAGAAGCTTGGTATCTGATTTTTATCCCAAACATATTAGAGGCTTTGCTAACCGCTCTTTTCAGCATGGTGTCATCCTATAAAAAGTATTTTTTTTATTTAGTGTAAAGAAGCCTAAAATGAGAGTGTAAATAAAAATGTATTTGATAAAGAGTAGTACTTTCAATTTTTTTTTAACCAGAAATATATATGCATTAGATTTTGAAGTAAATGATAGGAATACAAAGGTCTTTATTTTCTCTTTATTCCTACAATGAAAACTACCAGACAAATTGCTGAATCATTGTATACCAGAGGAAAATAAATGATGAAACTTTTTATCCAATCATCCAATAGTATAAAAAAACAAAACTTAGAAGACTACAATATTTCTTCCATGATGTATTTTGAAATAAGGAAACTCCCCTTCCTGTTAAGAGTTCTGTTTCTATCATCCAATGATTATTTCTTCATTCATCTTTTTACTTAACATGTATTTTCAAGTGCCATCTATCTAACTTAGACACTTTTCTAGAATATTATATCTGTTGGGTCAAATAACTTCAATCTCTCCAGTTGTGGTTTAAAAGTATTTTGTCACTCAAAACTACAACCATTAAACTGAGGAATAGATAGCTAAATCTGTAAAACCTATCATTATTCAGTTTACTTAATTTTCCCAAGGGTTATTCCATTTGGTGTAGACAAGGAGTTTGACGAGTATGCTTTATAAGTATAGTTGAAGGGATAAGGAGAGAAACAACTAGAAATGTAGACTCAGTTGCCAATTTTCCTAGGTGCTAATCCTAGGACTGTCACTTAATGGTTATGTGACCCTGCTGAAGTTACTCACTTCTTCATTCTTAGTTGCTAATATGAATATAATAACATTGAGTTTATTCATGTAAAAACAATTAGATGAGAACCTGGCACATGTTAGATATTAGTGCTCCTGTGAATTGCTTTAAGAAAATAGAATAATAATTACAGTTACAATTTAGCAAGGGGGAGAGATTATCCTGGGCAAGAAAGAGGAGAGCAGATGACTTAGTATAAAATAATATGGTTATTTGACTATTAGACATAGGTGATAAGAACTTATGAAGTACTTTATTGCATATTGCAGAGATATTGAATTCTAGATTCACTTATTGTTGTATTCAAATTATGTGTTAAGAAAGGAGAAAATTTTATGCAGAGAAACCAGTTACTAGTATTTTTAATAATCAAAATATATTGAAATTTTATATTATAATAACAAAATTATAATTAGGAAAAACTGATAATCTTTGAGTGAAGGGACTTACTGAAATATTTTCTTACATGGAGTTACTGAATATATTATATGAGTATGAAACATTTTAATTTCCCATTATAAAAGAAGAAAAATGTAGCTTTGAAATGGTAAGAAATTTTTCTATTATCATATAGTCTCTAAGTGGTAGAACTCTTTTATATCCAAGTTTATTTTATTTCATAATTAGCTTTATGATATCATAGTCCTTATAATTATTAATTTATATAAGGTTAACGAATGTTTACTGGATTCATTCATTGCATATGCTGCTAAGAATGAAGAAAGTAAAAAATGAATTATGACTCTAGTTAATGGTAGCAGTATTCGAGGAAGAAGCAGAGCCTGAGGTACCTTAGCATTGGAACATACAAGTTATCTCTTGTTACCATGTGACCATTCTTAGCTATTTGTAAATCTTAAGAGGAAGAAGTACAGAATACAGTTGAGTATGTAAGTATGAACTCTGAGGACAGGTAAAACGAAGGAATAGAGATGATGAGTTTTAGATATTCAATAAGAATGTAGAAGAAAAAAATAAAAACACAAAGACAAAGAGGCACTAGGACACTTGGGGAAAACAAAAGATGTATAGTCCTATGAGAAGCAAGATCTCTGTAGTTTTTATTGGGATGTAGAATGATATAGTCACACAAGGATGAACATGATTTTCATAGATTAGTGCCAGGGAGGCTTTTTTTTTTTTTTTGGTGGTGGTGCTGGGGATTGAACCCAGGTCTTGTATATGCAAGGCAAGCACTCTACCAACTGAGCTATATACCCAGAAACCAGGGAGGCTTTTAATCTCCTTAGAGAGACGTAGGCATGGAGGAACAATCTATATTGTTGGACTTTAAAATGTCAGTAGTAAACGAAATGCAGAGAACTGGATACAGAAAATATGGACTAAATTTTTAAAAATTGTTAAAGAAAATAAGTTTGGGGGCTAGTAACATAAATAGAGACATTTATTCCATTTGTTTTGTTGTTATTGTTATTGAAATTGATATACCCATAACAAATTGAGAGAGGATGAGTATCAAATAGAGATAGGACCATGAGGAGACAGCTTTTCAATGCTATGACTATATGTAACGGTATACACATATACCATACTTTACTATCTACACACTATATATGTATGTATATGTGTATATATACAAATATACAAATACATTTGCACAATAGAGATATATGATTCTAATATTTGCCTGCTAATTCAATTCAGAAACATTTCATTATTATCTCTAGCTTAAACACTCTTCTTTAAGTCTATGCTGATATAAACCTGCCTTTGTAGTAGAACAAGACTTTCAAAATAAATAGAGGCTATGTCTTTCTTCAAAATCTTTCAACAGCTTTTTATCTTACTATTCCAAAAAGTCCTTGTAACAATCAAAAGGAACCAAACTTTGCCACTTGGCTTTTTGTCATTGTGATTAAATACCTGACAAAAACAACTGAAAGGAGCAAGAATTTATTTAGCTCATGGTTTAAGAGCTTTCAGTGCATTGCCAGGTGGCTCCATGGCTGTGGGCTTATGAGGCAGCACAGTATGATGGTGAGGAGTGTACAGTGGAGAAAATCTGTTCACCTCACATTGGCAAGGAAGGAGAGATGGGGAGTGAGCATGGAAGAAGCTTGGGACAAGACACAGTCGACAAAGGCACCCTCTAAATACTTACACCCTTCAACTAAGTCTCACCTCCTTACAACTTCCACCATCCCACAAGAGTCCATTCAGCTTTGAATTCATCAATGGATTAATTAACTGATGAGTTAGAAGTTAGAAGTCTCATAATACACATAATTCAGTCAATTCCCCCTAAAAAAAAAAAAAAAAAAAAAAAAAAAAAAAAAAAAAAAAAA
>NW_025999943.1:1902884-1927991 GCF_001458135.2 Marmota marmota marmota | reverse complement strand
AAAAAAAAAAAAAAAAAAAAAAAAAAAAAAAAAAAAAAAAAAACACTTCTGAGGATTGCTACATTGAGGACCAAACCTTCAGCACATGAACTTTTAGGGATACATTTCACTTCCAAACTATAACACTACACAATTCAGATCCCTTATGTCTATGTCACCATGTTCAGATACCTTAGTTTCTTAGCTCTTACAACTCTCTGAAGGACCTTACACTTGCTGGTTCACCTAATAGAAATGCTTTGATATCATATGTTCATAGGTTGCACACCCACATTTCTGTAGAGATAGGACTGTGCTTGAATACATTACAAAATTTAACACCCATTCTTCTCAAAATCTCTGAAATGCATAAAATCACTCTTGATGCTATTATTAGGCTTAATATTTTTTCCTGAGAAAAAGTTATTTGATGCATTGCCTGTAACTTTTTCATAGTTGCTTACTCTTTGTTTCCCAACATGAGACTCAAAGATGTAGGAGAATAGGTACTTTCTCTCCCCAATGTGAAACAGATTAATAAATATTCAAACAATTCTGTTCATTTTCCTTGAAATTAATTTTTCTTAAAGATAAATGAATGAATCAACATTTGGGGCATTTTTTCACAACTTCCTGCATTAAATTTAATATTTGGGGGGACTGGGGTTGTGGCTCAGCAGTAGAGCACTCACCTAGCATGTACGAGGCACTGGGTTTGTTCCTCAGCACCACATAAAAATCAATAAATAAAATAAGGTATTGTGTTCAACTACAACTAAAAAATAAATAAATAATAAATTTAATATTTTTCTGGATTTGTTGTTACATATTTGTTTTTCTCATACAAGGAATAAAAATTCAATCTAAATTTTCTAATTAAGTTGGGTGTAACCAACTGTGTTTATTTAGAAATGGGTACTAGTGAAGATCCCTGCTGAATTTAAATGCAATTCTTTCATTAATATATACATTTATTAAAGTACAAAATAGATCATTGTGATTAAATACCTGACAAAAACAACTGAAAGGAGCAAGAATTTATTTAGCTCATGGTTTAAGAATCAGCTCCAGTTATCAAGGAGTAATTCTAATATTCTTCCATATATATAATTTTTCTTTGTTTTCATTGATGCATTAGGACTATATAAAATAGTGAGATCCATTGTGATACATTCATAAGAGTGTACATGTGTGTATATACCTTTTTTTTTTCCTAACCCATAGGTGCTTTACCACTGAGCCACATCTCCAGCCCTTCTTATTTTTTAATTTTGTGATAGGGTTTTGCTAAATTGCTGAAGGCCCACTAAGTTGCTGAGGCTGGCTTTGAACTTGCAATTCTCCTGCCTCAGCCTCCCAAATCACTGGGATTTTAGGCAAATGTTCTAACCCTACTATAAAGTAGTCAATACTACTTTTTTTTTATTTTCACATTGCCTAATGTTTTATTTAGCCTTCACTTGTTTACCTCTCTTTATATACAATAGAACAACTATTTAATAACTTAATAATGTGATCCACAACATTTCTAGTATACTGAATGAGGCTGAATGATCACAATTGCTACATTTATATATATATATATGTATATATATATATATATACATATATATATATAAATGTGAGCTATAATATTTATTCTTAGCAGCTTAAAATTTTATTGTGGAAGAAAGAAACAAATGATGTACACAGCAACAACTGCAGAGCCTTGAAAGACTATGAGTAAGTTCAATTAAAGATGAAATTCAAAGGTGAATGAGAAGCAATAGGAGAAAGAAAAAAAATAAGGAAATGGAGTAGGAAATAAAACTGTTGACACACTGACACAGAGGACTCGACAGGCTGGGGTCTCAGAAGAGAATATCATGATTCTTGAATTCATCCATGAAGAACAAATATGGTTTAAATGAAAAACAGGCAGAACAGATGTTCCCATCTGAAGTGCTCAAGATGAAAGTTCAAGAATAAGGACTTCCTGCAGTCCCACAGATAAGTGACTCAATTAAGCTCATAATACCAGAAATACCATTTATATGGTAAAAAGTACTTTAGTATAAATGAACTGTACTCACCATTGTACTATTGTTAGGTTTATATTATTTTGGAAGTAATTACACGGTAAAGGTAATTTTCCTCTTTAATTTAAAAGAGCTTTTATTGATTACTATATTTAAATTCTATAGCTGGTACCAGAATTTCTTTTCATTGTATTATAGAGTATATTAATTCCTTAAGATAATGCCTACATTGGTTATTCCAAATAGAGTGTGGATATCCATAATTTTGATATTTTAGTATATTTTAAATGGGTAATTGGATTTAAGCCAGACAGAAAAGAATATGAAGTTTATAAATTAATATACTAAGTCTTTGCAATCATTGAATGATGAATAAACTGACAAATAGCCCATTAGAAAGTATAGAGTTGATTTCCAGAATGTTCAATGAAAATTATTATGTAAAAATTATTATAAACTTTAAAAAACGTGTGCCTCTCTAAAATAGAAAGCTTGTCATATTGTGTCAAATAAACATACATGATTATTTGTCAATTAAAATAATATTCTAAGTATTAAAAGTTCTTTCACACATACAGTTTCATTAATCCAAAAAGTGCTTCAATAGTTTATAAGATAATTCGTTTTTCCCCAAATCTTTACTCAAAACACTAAAAGCAAAGGTTTGGGCTTGTTCAGTTGGGGGATGTTGATCCCTGAGACAAAACTGAAAGGAAATAGCTTGTGCTTTCTATAAAGAAATGAGGGATTTGGAATTGTGTGTAATTTTATATTTAATTAAGTGCTTAGTTTTCTGACAAGAACTAGAAAGAATTTTGATTTCTGTGAAAGTCATTTAAGCCAGTTAGTCTACCCACCAGATAGTATCCTAATTGTGGCCCACAAAACTGATAGGTTTTATGAATCACTAGACTGACTCTAATTGGTCTTCAGAAACCTGGACTGTTGTCAGAAAAATGTTAAATTTTTCAAAATTGTTTTTTGTTTGTTTGTTTGTAAGAAAGATATCATCTATCCAAAATTTGACTTGAAAATTTAAGGTAGACTGAAGCAATCACCAATCTGTTTTTATTTTACTTATTTTTTCCAAAAATTTTTTTATTACTAAATAGATTTTTAATAAAACATACTTGTGTGGGATACAAGAAGGAATATGTGTAATTAATAACAATCTATATTTAAATGAACAACAATCAATAAAGTAATTATAAAACAACTCAATATGCCATAGAAAATTAAATCCAAATAAATAAATCCAAATAAAATATCAAACTGTAGCTTTTCTTATTATGAAAGAGTGACAGAAGGAATAAAAGCATAATTGAGTTGCAGAATAAAAGAATGGTAAAAAAGAAATAGAAAAAGATTATATCTTTGAGTGCTTAATATGTGCCAGACATTTCATACATTCTTAATCATTATTTACTTTGTTTTTTCAGTGTATTTATAATTATGAAGTATGTGCTCTAAGTTGCTATGAAAAGCTCTATGATACTAAGGGTAGAGTTTAAATCTCAAACTTCATATTATGAAGGATAGTCAATGAATACACTATAAGGTGACAAAGAAGAAAAAAAAATAGAGAATAAATTCTCAATAAATTGGGACAACGACAAAATGGAATCAAAATCATAAAAAACAACAAGAGAGCATTTCTACTCATTCTATCCCATTCAAAATATTTGTATAACATGTAAACTGACTAAAAATTGTTAATGATATCAGATGATGATTTCCATGTCTATGTGTGTGTGTCCTGTGTAAATTTAGGTTTAAAAAAATCAATATATTTTAAACTTTAAGGATAAATCTCCTCTCATGATGACATTTCAAAAGCATCAGTTGAAATTCTTTACCATAGTTTAAAAAGTGTTTGCTCTGTTTTCTGTGTTTCATAGCATTTTCTAATTGAGCAATAAATACAGTGTTAGTGTTTAATTAAATACATCATTTTTAATCCTTTCAACTAGGTACCTTATGCCCAGTGATTAAAGCTGTGTGCCTATCTTAGTTACTTCAAGTTGTAAATGCTTCATCCCTTTCTTTACGTGTTGTGTAACTGGGTTTCTCTGTCTCTACTTCTCTCCTGCAGTAACTTCTGTGTTTCAAATGACATTTAGGCTTACATAATTTCAGTTACTCCTTAACAACAATGAAAACAGTTGGGGAATTAAGAATTGAGTAAGAGTCACTTGAAATAGTATTTTTCATAATAGAAACATATTTAAAAAGATTTTACTGACAACTAAATTTTGAATATATATTTCTGAATTTTAGTAAAAGTTGAGAAGATAAAAATCATGGTGCCCTTTGACACTTTTAGCTATATAATCAAATTAGGGACTTGATATAATTACTCTAGAACTACTGTATAAGAAAACTGACAAGTAATTTGGCTTAGATCTGAACATACTTGTCAATAGCAACATATCTGAGAAAAGTTGTGCTGTGAAGATATCCACAAATGTATTGTACACTCACTGTGATTTAGCTATCTAGCCACACACTACATATTTAACTCATCTTATCTCTATTTTATAAATAGTGGGGGAAATGAGTGTGTGGATATCTTCAAATCAAGGACACAAAGCAAATAAATGTTGGATATTAGATTCAAATAAAATTGTCAGTGCACATGTCCTGCAGTGATTGCCTATCAGTGGGAATGTGGAGACCAGACATGGATATTTCAGTGCTGGGTTGACAATGGTCTTTCCTAGGATCACATTTCCTATTTCTTGATTCCTATTTTTATTCTATATTTCTAATTTGCTATGGGGAAAGTAACAATTAAAAATACTGTGCAGGGAAAGGATCTTCAGAGTCTCTTTTCTTTCTTTTTTTTTTTTCCTTTTCTAACAGTAACTAGAAATTGTTAAAAATTATCATTCCAATGTATACTTCAGTAGAAGTCAAGGTAAAAAAAAGAAAAACCTACATAGAAATTCTGCAAAGATACTGATTTCTCCCAACAAACATAAACTGTGGCAGGAAATAACAGGACATTGCTATTCTCTATATTGTCAATATCTAAATGTGAAGGAGTTTTTAAGAGAAAACAGGGCCAGTAGTCACATTCTTCAGTATGGCAAACTGCCAGTACTTTTAGCATCTTGAAGTTCAGACACTTAACAACCTACTCTCCATTTAGGTAATTTAGTCCTTGTGAAAGGAAGATTGGCAGAAAGGAAAGAGGGCAAAGCGCTCTGTTTATCCGAAGAAAAATAGATCCTGGACACTAAGTGCACAATCTTCTATCATGTTGTCCTGCCAAGACACTTCACTTTACACAGTGAAAGAACCATTTACAGGACAAAGCGTAATTGAGATATTGACTTTAACCATTCCTTGATCCTAGAAACCTGTTCACCTGCTCAAGGCAGCTGTTGTATGTTCCTGTCCTTTCAATAAATAAATAAATATTACCTCTGGATCTTCCAGCGATCAATGCTTAAAAAATATTGCATTAATGAAAGTATACTTAAGATAAATTTGGAACTAGTGATAGTATACTTTAAATACACTTAGTAAGTATTAGAAATAAAAAACAACAAACAAATAAATAAAACTACTACTAAGTTAGGTAAATCATTACCCACTGATCCCTTACTAGTCTTTTTTCTTATTCCATTATGTGCAAAATGTGCAATTCCATTCTTTTGTGAGGCATTGAGAATAATTTAAAAATGGTAGACCACTGCAAAGCCATAAAAATTTATTTTCAATTCTAAATCGGAAAGAGATCATTTTATAGTATTCAAACTATTTTATTAGGTATCCATTAGTTTAGAAGAAATGAAATTATCTATTTATTGTTTAAATACATTCTCTTCCAATTTATTAAAAAAATGGATTAATTGTGACCTAATAGATTGAAAACTTTCTTTAAACAGAAAGTTAGAAGAGAAAGCTATTTACAAAGAAAACATTCTGAAACTTCAATAACTCATTTATGTAATATTTCAAAGAGAATGAAATAAATATGTTGTGTGTATATGTGTGGGTATTTAGGTAGAGGGAAGAGGTTAATATAAATGTGGTTTTGGTTAATACAAACAAAATGGCAGAGGAAAACTACTGTTGATCAAGCTTTTATACAATGTCTAAAACACTTGAATGGAATGTTACATTATTTTTTCCTTATTAAATCTTCACTTCAGGTCCTTGGGGACTGTTTATATCAACTGTTCTTTTTATTTATAACAAAAACTGTGCCTGAGAGATTAAATATATTTTCACAGGTCACACATTATAGTAATTCAAAGCAACAGGTCTTTGAAAGTCTGTGTCATGTACCTTTCATACTGAAACTTTAGTCACATCCTGTGAATAGTCTAGCTATCTTAATTAATATTTTAGCAAAGGAAATGTTATATTTTAACCTCATTTATTCTATTAGTTTAAAATGGAAATAATTACTTGTACTATGCCAATATTATGAATCTCTTCAAATGATAATTGTGATAATGGTATATATATATATATATATATATAAGTATTTCACTCATTTGAAAAATGACATAAAAATGCAAGGTGTTGTCCTTCATAAATTGTTAATATTCTTGCACTTTTGTATTTGAAACTCTAAAATTGCTTTAACAGCTTTACACAAATGTCATGTCTGACTTATGCTCTGATTAGGTATCATTAAAAATATCTCTTTGGTAAGCCATTACTCACAAAGTACTAATCATAAAACCAAGAGAAGAAAGGAAAGACTGAATATCTGGCATATGATAACATTTAACATTTTATGTTTAGGATATATGCCCTTAATTTATATGCCAATATGTCAAAAGTATAGTATAGCATTTCTGTAAGAGTATAGAAAGTACTTTTTCTTGCCTTTTTCTCCAGTATATAAATATCCTAATATGATTCTATTGGCTGTCCACAAAAAACATTTTAAATATCACTTGATTAAAAAGTGAAAATCAAATATATCTTTGTCAATAACATTTCTTGCTTTATAAGGATCAGTAAGAAATTTCAAGTAGAGCAACAGTATTATGGTTATCCCAGCTTCACTCTTTTGAACTTACATTTAATTGGCTCAACACTATTTTGAAAGCCAAAGAATCATGTTTTCTTACTTCTCAATTTGTGGCCTATTTCTGAAGAATTATAATAGTCATACAATGACATTAATAATGACAATAAAATTAATAACAATATTTTGGGATGTAGGGAGAAGCTAGAAGTCACTAAATGATTGTGATTGTACGGTATTATCTACTTGCTTAAATTTAGTCTTTGTTAACTTGGCTTAAAGAGAGAAAAAATAGTGAGGAAATATTGGTGGGATTTTGATTGGGAGGTGATGGCTCATAGCTAATGGAGTTGTTTAAGGTGGGGCATATTGAGGTCAGCCTTTTTATAAAGGACCACAGTGATTAAATTTTGCACAGAACCAGGGATAGTTTTTTGTTCCACTTCTCCAGGGAAGTTACCACTATTTGGGCACCAAGAATATTTTAAAATTTCAACACTATCAGTGCATATGTATTTTGCTTGGAAACTGGTGTATCAGTAATGGTCATTGCCAAGAGAGACTTCTCTACCTTGTGAACATTAGACACAGACAATTAAAATCAGAACTAGAAAGGAGAAAGGAAACCAACACTAAGGTGAATAGGAGCCACAGGCTGGCTGACTTTTATGTTGTTAACTCCTGTTAGAATTCAGAGAACACATTGAAGGATTTCTAAGTACCATTGAAGATGTCTAAGTTCCAACAAAAAAGTTCCTCAGAACTCAAAGAGGAGATAAAAGAGAAGTTTGGATTGGCTTTGTAGTCAAGTTAAAAATAGTAATAATATTACTATTAAATTAGTAATAATTAGTTATTTAGCTAAACTAATAATTCAATAATTAGTTAAGTAGTGATAATATTAATTGCAACAATAATAAAATAAATTATTAAGATACTGTTATTAGGATTCAACATATTCTTTGCTTTTATCCTAAAATTAATCATATGAAATTCCATGAAACAATTTTTGCTGGTTTCCAGGTAAGAAAATTGAAATTTAGGAATAACAAATAAAAGGTAGTCAGGATTTAAATCAGTTATTCTCACTCTAAGTACTGTCTTTTCATCTGCAAAATATAGACTAATTTGTTGTATTTTAACACATTAGAACTGTTTATACATTAGTAAATTTGATATAGATGAAAACAAAAGAAATAGATTAAAACAGGAAAGAAAGGAGATTAAAAAAAGAAATATATGTAATGAGTTGGACATCATTACCCTAAGTACATGTATGAAAACACAAATGGTGTGACTCTAATTTGTGTTCAACCATAGACATGAAAAATTGTGCTCTATTTGTGTAATATGACTTGAATTGCATTCTGTCATATATAACAAATTAGAATAAAAAATTTTAAAAAAGAAAAAATATATGCATACATATGTGTATATGTACTGCATGTATACATTTATATTCTCTTTCATTTGAAATGATTTTGGATTCTCTAATACACACACACACACACACACAAATATAACACATAAGGATTGTCATTGAAATCTCTGACTAGCTTATATTGCCTAGAACTGAATCATTTGCCCACTTATATTTGCAAGGAAGAATTGGAAATGTATTTTATTTCTATACAGGCATGTTGCAACAAGTAGTCTCTGATATATATGTCAAATGAGAACTAAGTATAAATATGAATGTTTAATGAAAATATATTTATTTTTTATATTTATTTAATATATTGAGGTTTATTTAAGAATAAACCTCAATAAAAATAAAACAAAACATATTAATGCCATACTATTTTCTCTTACTAAATTTGAAAAGGTTTTGTTGTTCTTTTGTTTGCTTTAGACATATTGTTGCTGGTTTCTTTAGAATGTCAATTCTTAGCTAAAGTTTGAAGAATAGTATTTCACATATTCATGATGAGAAGATGATCGACAATATATAGCTTTTGTCAATAGGTCATTTGATAGTGTATGAAAATTGTGAATTATTTCCTATAGTATATGATATTCATCAGGGCAGAAATCCTGGCTGTTCTCTTTGTTGCAGAATAGGACAGTAAGCTAAGATGAATGCCACCTCAAAACTGACATGCACTAAATAAATGGAAGAACACTTCTAATTTAGTAATTGCAATACTAGAAGAATAGTGTAAAGAATAAAAGAGCTTCGCATACAAATGTATGTAAAGTAATGCTAAACATGTCCTTATTTATAAAACCAAAAATGAAAAAAATAATTATATCACAAAATATGGCTCTTCCAATAAATTATTTATTTGTACAATGTGATCCTGGAGGTTTATTACAAATAGCAATACTTGGGAACAGAGGGAAATGTTTATACTACATGAAATAACATTTGCCAAATATTATACAGAATATGATATTAAAGCTAGAAAAAAACATGGTATTTTACATAGTTAATGAATTGGTGTTAAATACCACTCTAAGGTTAATTTAATTCTCACAACTGATTAGCTAATTTAGTCCTTAGATTTATCTTCAGGCTTATGAGGTCACTATTACTAATAAAGTGTTAATTATTTTAAGTCTCGATCAATCCTATGAGGTCAATGTTATTTCAGTCCTCAGGAAACTGAATCAGAGAAAGGTTAATGTGTTTCAAACGGCACATTTAAAGAATTTCAGGGACAGAATTTGAATTCAAAGAATCAAGCCCCAAAGCTATTGATCTTAAACCTTCTCCTCTAGGTCTAGAATTATATAGACACAGTTTATTGGGGTTTTACTTCATTTGGCTAACTTTTGTAGCATTTATTTTTTAATAATGAGTATAGACTTTTTAATATAATATTTAAAGTAGCACTTTGGAGGGCTTTTCAGAAATAAATAAATAGTAAGTGAAAGAAAAAAATGAAATAATATTGATATTTTGGGGTGTAAGATAGTTTGCCCAACCAACTAAAACAGTCAGAAAAGTATAAGTCATTTAACAATGTTAGTAATATTATTAGAGCCTGAACTTGACAATAGTACAGTATCACAGGGTATAATGTCAAGAAGGTGGAGGGAATGTGAGAGGGGGCAGCGGCTGTTTTGGGGGGACACAAATGGGAAAATTGTAGACACAATTTAGTTGGGTTTTACTTAATTTGGCTAACTTTTGTAACATTTTTTTCATAATGAGTAGACATTTTATATAATATTTAAAGCAGCATTTTGGATGGCTTTTCCTCAAAATGTGGAGAGACACTCAACTTCCCGCTTCCCACTTTTGATATTTCAAGCCATGGTTTCCTTCTCCTTTCATACATCCTCTTCTCCATGTCCAGTAAGTGCCTACTGGTAGATGAACACAAATTTTTAGTACAGGATCAGAGCCTAATAAATTATGTGCTATTTTAATGTGTTTTTTAAACAAATCAAAAAACTCATTTATATGTAAAAATATGGAAATTGCCCTGCTAATCTAAAAAATTAGAAGAAAAATTAAGAAATATGCTTATTAGATGAGCTGAAATCTTATTTAATAATAGTCACATAATGCAAAATCATGTGATCATACTTAATATCAAGTATAGTTAAAAAAACCAAAGTCATATATAGATGGATATACATATATCTATGATTATATCTATATGATATACATATGTTTGTGTATGTATACACATTTTTAAGGGATTTTGAAGAATGGAGATTGAGCCACCTATCATCTATCTATATTTCTCTGAAGTCTCTGAAAATTGTTACAATTGTTCCTCTTACAGTTCAATGAAAAGGGAGAAAACAAATTATCAGCTTAAGTGGTTAAAAGAACATTTTGCCCAAATCTCAGGAGGGGAGTGTGAAATTCTTTAGTATCTAGGTTTGCAGAAGCAGAACAGCATCAAGTCTTGACAGCAGTGACTGAGGACAGAGGAAAGTGGCTTAAGTAAAAGAATAAAATCATGGCATATGCAGGTAAATGGATGGAGTTGGAGAATATTATGGTAAGTGAAGTAAGCCAATCCCCCCAAAAATATGCCAAATGTTTTCTCTGATATGAGGATGCTGATTCATAATGGGGATTTGGGGGAAGGAAAAACATGGGAGGAATAGAGGAACTTTAGATAGGGCAAAGGAGATGGAGAAGAATGGAGGGAGCATGGGGGTAGGAAAGATGGTGGAATGAGATGGACATCATTACCCCAAGTACATGTATGAAGACACACACACTAAAAAAGAATAATAATAAGAAGAGGAGGAGGAGGAGGAGGAGGAGGAGGAGGAGAGTGGCTTTAAGATGTTGTTTTTTGCTCTGAAGTATTAATTTTAAAAAAGTTTTTGAAAATTAAAGGAGGCATTCTCATTAGGATAAAGACAATAACAATGACCTTATCCAGAAAGAAGTAGGCCTTTATAACACCTAGATCAGAGTTCTACCTGTAGCCAAGTGAGGCTAAAACTTTCACTGAGGAGCTCCTGTTATGATTGGCATTATGACTATAATCATTACAGATTTTACTTTTAAATTTTGCCATGAATAGTTACATTATGAAATAAATACCACAAAATCTTTTTATGGTTATTCTCATACATTTATCCTAGTGAACAAATGCAAAGATTTTCCTGAAAAACAATTACCAAACTTTTTATTTCAGGATATTTATACTATTTTACAGATTATGAAAGATATTCTCTTTATGTGGCTTATATTTATCAATATGTACCATATTGGAAATTAAAATTCAGATATTTTAAACCATTCACTCATAATTTTATTTTATAGCCATAATAATATGAAATGTATTATGTTAATGTAATTTATTGGGAATAACAGTAGTATCAAAAACAATTATTGAAAAATGTATCCTTTTACACCCCAGTAGAAAAGAGCTATGTTCTCATTCCTATTTCTGTATTTAATGTTGTTTCATGTGAAGTGTATCAAGACAAGCTAACCAGATACAGAAATGAGGTTGGAAAATTGAGAAATATTTGAGTAAACTTTTTCAGGTTATTGTGACTAGTCTTGATACAATATTCAGTTTAACAAGTGGTAGTTTCTTAAAGATTAGTTGCAATATAAAATCTAAAACCATATGAATAAATTTATCATTGTATAATGGGTATTTGGAAAATATTTCTTCAATGAATTATGTATATCTTCTAAAGACCGATATACTTCATTATTCAATATTAATATAAGAAAAAAATAATAAATTGCATTTGTTAATATCTCCACATCTCATCAGAAATGCTTACAGTATGGGAAAGATATAAAGCTAGTGAATGAGGATACAAGTTTCTACAATTTTAATACTTGCTTAAAACTGACTTCTGAAAATTTAAATCATGAGTATACAGAGAAGAAGACATGTAACTATTGGTGTGTCTTGGTTTCTAAATGTGCCATTTTACTCACTTTTGATGTGTGCCAACAGTGCAGATTCCAGTGTGGTTATTCCAGGATAAACAATATCATGTCAGTGTTATTCAGCACTTCACATATTTCAGTGTTTTTGCTGTTAGTGCCAAGCATTTATGTAAATTATCTTCCATGGTGATTATTGTGCTTATTCTGGACCACCACAAACAAATAGGAAGTATAACCCACATGGACATATTTGTGGGTTAAATTTGTAAGTAAATTCTCAATGCTGAGTCTTTATGTTGTCAGTTGACTCATGAGCACAGATTTATTGTATCTTTGAAAGTATACTGATGTGATTTCTTTAACTTTTCACTTGATGGGCTTTTATCAATAGCAAGTGCTCAAGGCTTTATCTGTCTTTCAGTTAAATGCCTTCATTCAACCAATGAAATGTAAAACGTGTCCTTTCATAACTCCAGGACTTTTCATTTCTAATTTGAAAAGTTATAAAAAAAATAACTTCCCACTTTAAAAGAACTGATGAGTTCTTTTATTTGCCTTTTAAAATACTCAAATATTTTCTTTCTTTAAATGTGTGATGATTGGTTTCAAAAATATACCACATTTTACATGAACCATAATATTATTCAGAAATGTTCTGTGGTATAAGGCAAATTGGCAACATAAGGTAGTGTTGAGAGCAAGGTAGTCTTTGTCATATTTTCCTTTCTTAGTTACAGTTGGCCCAGTTTCTTTGGATTAGTTTCCTTTTCCCGTGAGTCAGAATACAAACTGAAATGTCAGATTTATCTGTTCCAGCATCTGTGATCTAAGCGGTGAAGCCGTGGGCTGAGAAACAGGTTGTCAAATGACCCTTTTTAGGCCAACATTCTAGCACCAACTATCAGAAACATATGTTGTAAGTAAATTTTCTTTTATTTAGGGACTACATATTTTTATTCTAAAATAATAACTTTCAGATTCAATGTAACCATTAGGAAAATGTTTTGAGTGATATTTTAAAAAGATGATTACAAAACAAGTATACAAAATGTACTTAGTTCTTATGTTTCTACATGTTTACATTTACAATAATTACTCATGTATTTAGAGGAATTTTTAGTTTCTGACTACTTTATTTGAATTTATTCTGTTGCTCTTTTCCAGATTCATTCTCATTCTCTCCTTTTTTTTGGGGGGGGGGGTTTACTGGAAATTGAACCCAGAGAAGCTTAACCCCTGAGCCACATCCTCAGTACATTTTTTATATTTTATTTAGAGTAAGGGTCTTGATATATTGCTTAGGGCTTCACTAATTTGAGAGGCCGGCTTTGAACTGGAGATCTTCCTGACTCAACTTCCTGAACCGCTGGGATTATTTCCTTCCATATTGCTTTCCTTTGAGATGATTGAAGTATTTTTGTTGTTGCTTTATTTTCTTTATTATTTTTTATTTGCATTAGTATGCCAAGGAGATTTTTTTTTTTTACAGTTTGGAAAGTTCACAAACTCATCTGATTCTATAGAATATACTCATAGGAGGATTATATTTACCAACAAAAGGTAGTGTTGGGACAAGAGAAATTGAAAGCAGGCAAGCATTTAAGTATATGACCAAGAAATGTAGGAGCTCTCAAGAAATTCTTTAAGTACCTAAACCAATCAAGGAGACTAAGCTTGTTAAACTTGTTAAGCCGGTAGGAAACCATCCATAGTAAATCTGATCAACAAGGACATTTGGTTCTTAAATAACACATCATAAATCCACTGTCTTTACCTTGGCCAATAGTTAAAAACTTGGATACACAAAACACAAAACAAAACAAAAATCTAGATATCCAGGATCCTCAAAGATAATCAGAGAAATTTATCAATCCATTTGTAAGTCAACTCTATTTTTGTATACATTGTTTTAATTATTTAATAGCTATCCTCATTGCTTTCTTTTTCTATTTAATAATTTCTAAACTTAATATAATTACTCTCATCTATAAAAATATTTTGTTATTATTTTTAATTTTTATTCTAGATTCTTTTCCATATAGTTTAGATATTAATATTGCTCTTTTGGACATAATCATCATAATTTTGTTGACTGTAATATTGTTAGCTATTTCTACTGTATGTTTTCCATTCTGTATTTTGCAGTAAACCATTTCAATAAATAATTTTTGGGGCTGTGGCTGTAGCTGCATGGTAGAGTGCTCGCATGAGGCAGTGAGTTCGATCCTCATCACCACGTAAAAATAAAATAAACATATTTAAAAAACAGAAATCATTTTGTTAAAATTATAATTTTCCTCAATGAAAAAAAAGTGAACATGCTGAAAATGGGACATAAACAAGATAATTCCACATTACCAATTGCATTAAAATCACTTTTGATATAAGAAACATAAAATTTTTAAAGTACCTTTTGATAACAATGGCTAAGATCTAATATATGCTTTTCTATAGCATATATTACATTATCACCTATATTAAAGTGTGAATATAAAAAGACATAAGTGTCTGCTGACATTTCTCCTATGACTATGGGTTGCTGTTTTCTGACTTTTTTTTTTTTTTAATGTTACTGGTGTTTTAACCCAGGGATATTCCATCAATGAACCACAGTCTCATCCCCTTTTGGTTTTTATTTCTAGGCAGGGTCTCACTAAGTTGTCTATGTTAGTCTCGAATTAAGATCTGCTGCCTCAGCCTCCAGAGTCACTGATATTTCAGGTGTGCACCACCAGACCAGTTCTTGGTTTCTGATTTATAAAGAAAACATCACTTTTGTGTTTGATTTCAGTAGGTATTATTAAACTGGCATTTAAAGACTGAAATGCTGTTTATCAATTTTGTTTATTTTTTCAAAGAATCAACTTTTTGATGCACTGCTTTTTAGATTTTTTTTTAAAATCTCAATTTCATTGATTTCATCTCTGATTTTAATTATCTCCTATCTTCTGTTGATTTTGGTGTTGACTTGTTTTTCTTTTTCTAGGCCTTGAGATGTAATGTTAGATTATTAACTTGGTGTGTTTCCATTCCATTAAGGAATGAGCTCAATGCTATGAACTTTCCTCTTAGAACACCTTCATAGTATTCCAATAATTTTGATATTTTGTATCATTATTTTAATTTACCTCTAAGTATTTTCCTATTTTATCCCTGATTTCTTCTGCTATTTATTCATCATTCAATAGTGAATTATTTAGTCTTCTGGTATTAGAGTAATTTTTATTTTTTATCTTATTATTGATTACTAATTTCATTCCATTATGATCTAAGAGTTGCTAAGAGTTGCTTTTGGCCTAAAATTTGGTCTATTTTGGAAAATGTTCATGTGTTGTTGAGAAAAAAGCATATACAGACACTGATCGATTAAATATTCTGTTAAATCTAAATAAATTATTGTAGTTTTAGTTCTGTAGCTTCTTTATTTAGTTTCGTTTGAATGATCTGTCTAGTGATGATACAGGCATGTTAAAGTCACCCTGTTTTATTGTGCTGTGGTCATTTTAATTCTTGAAATTGAAAAGGGTGTTTTTGAGGTATGTACATGCTCCATTGTTTAGAGTATATATATATATTTACAACTTGTTAGTTCCTTTAGGCATCTGCATTCATGCTTAAAGATTCTAAAATTGTAAAGAAATGTTTTCCCATCTTATAAACTTTCATTATGTTATTTGGATCAAGAAAGAATGGTTTTGTGTAAAATACTTTTTCTATGTCACGTATCCCTGTATGCATTAAACTTGACTGTATATATTTACCTTTATCAACTATCTACTATTTATTTTACTAGTTACTCACTGTCTGGCTATATATATAGCTAAAACCAAGCAGAAAACTGCATGTGAAATCTTATTTATTGTAAAGAGATTGCACATAATTCAAAATACTATAGTTTTCTAAGATAACCAACCTTAAAATTAGCAATTCTTCAAATGACCACAAATATATGTTATTTGTGAAATGATAAAGTATATTGTTCACTTTATTTTTCTCTGCATTAAAAACAATAATAATCCACGAAGCACAGAATTATCTGGAGTAACTTTTGTTGGTATCTGAATATGTATAGCAAACTACTCAGTATATTATTCTTTCCTTTCTTTTTTCCCATTACTTAAGGACAAATAGTGAATCTATCAGGATCCATCTTGGTGGGGATGGGTAGGAACATGGAATACTTTTCTGCAATTACATGCTCAGTTACATTAAAGGCAAACCATGAGTTCTAGGAGCCACTGATGACTTTGTTTTCTCTTTGCTCTCTCTTCCTTTTATAATTTTAAATATCTATCTTTAGCAATTTATTATACTTTAAAATTACAGATTTTTAATTATCAAGAATAATGAGGGGCTGGGGATGTGGCTCAAACGGTAGCGCGCTCGCCTGGCATATGCTGGTGGCTGGGTTCGATCCTCAGCACCACATAAAAATAAAATAAAGATGTTGTGTCCACCGAAAACTAAAAAATAAACATTAAAAAATTCTCTCTCTCTCTCTCTCTCAAAAAGAAAGAATAAAGAGTTTCAGATATTTCCTTTTGTTATTTTGTTTCCTTGAATTCTTGGTATTTGACAATGCTTGACTGATAAAAATGAAGAAAGAGAAATATGGGAAAACTTGAAAACCAGGCCACTGTGCCACTCTTCAGATTGAGAAATTCAGATGGAGGATTTTTAAAATTCTGGTTGGGATTATAAAGTCAGTTTTGCTTAAGAGAATATGTCAAATTGTTTTTTTTTTTTTTATCTCATTCTTGTGTTTTCAGGATCACAGTCTATGTTGTGTTTTTTTTTTCCAAACTCATAAGTACCTCTATCTAATTGCTATACAATGACAAATTCACAAGAAAATAAAACAAATCAAAAGAAAAATTTTTAAAAATCAGTCAGGAAACTGATGATCAACCAGAAACTCAAAGCATTTCCTTGAAGGATGGACTATCCTTCTTCTTTATATTTAGAAACCTGGATAGAGATGAGAATTTGAATTCTTGACATTAGGCTAAGGATGTTTTCCCTGAGGCAAATGTTTATAAAGAGTAATGATGCTGATACACACGCACACACACACACACACACACATACTCTCACACTTTCTGTGACCCTTGAAAATTTTTATCTAGCTTTACTCATCACTCAATATTGCTAAACCGAAATTGATCAACTGATAGGTTGCCGCCACCATTTTGCTGCTCTACTACCCTTTTCTGTAATTAACATAATATAAGTTTCCACAAATGCTGAAGGATTTCCATAGTGAACATTCTTGGAACAAAACTAAATTTTGACTGATTTTCCATCTGTCACATTGTATTTTTAAGTATCTTGCTTTTTTCTCTAACACTAATTTCAAAGTTGTTCTCATTTGCAAAATTTTCATATAAGTTTGAGCTTTTGACTTAGGTTGGTTTTTTTTTCCTCCTTCTTCTTTATGTATGGGGCATTTAAGTTGGTCACCAGGAAAATATTTTTTTTTCATATTTATTTATTTTTTTTAGTTTTCAGTGGACACAACATCTTTGTTTGTATGTGGTGCTGAAGATCGAACCTGGGACACACACATGCCAGGAGATCGCGCTACCGCTTGAACCACATCCCCAGCCCACCAGGAAAATATTTTTATTAAAATAAACAAGAAACAAAGTATGGAGGATATAAAGAGGCCTCTGGTCTGTTGTCAGTTTCACAAAGCAAATGGCCTAAAAAGATAATCAACTCCAAAACATTCAGTTTTTTTTTTTTTTTCAAGTTTAGGAAGGAAATCGAACAGAAACCAATTAGGCAAATATTAGAGAGCACTTTGTGTGGTTTGGGATTCACTGACATTAACTTATGCCTGGGACATGGGTCAGCTTTGTTCATACAAAGTAAATGTATACAAAACATATATTGATATGTTTACAAATTAAAACAAAGAATATAAGGTTGGGTAAAATTCTTATGGTATATATGCTTAGGGGTAAATATTAGCAAAATATGGTGATATTAAGGATTGTAAATTTTATAATCAACAGAAAACACTAAGCTATTCTAAAGGGAAAAATCTTTATTGCAAATATACTACTAATAACCAATATAATGATGGTTTAGAAATATATTGAGAGAAGGAGTATGCGGTGCACATAAAGAAGATAATATTTCAATGAATTTACAACTTTCCCTACTCTAAATGGGGCACTAAGAGAGGTCAGGAAAAAAAGCATCTCAGAGTCCAGTATGGGGAATGACCACTTTTGATAAGGAAAATTATGATGTCAAAGCAGACTAGTTCTCATATTTCAGGTGTTTGGAGTAAATTGCAAATCCAGTACCAATCCTCACACCATTAGAGTTACAGAGTTTATTAGGAACACCAAAGAATCAGAAATAGATTTCATTCATTGGAAATTCTTCACCATGTTGGAAATTGTGAAGTTGGAAAATTTATCCCTGTAACAATATCATTTACTGTCATTATTTTTCCATAAGTTTTACTATGTTAAGTTAGATTTTGGGTTCATATTTTGCTTCATTTATTCAGGTTTCCTAGTCTTAAAACTATTCTTATTTAGCCAGTATCCATTGCTTAAATGTCATTTTTCTTCCCAATAAAACTGATTCTGTTTGTTAAATTACTTCCTAAGTTTCATGAATGATTTAAGGCAGAAAATAGTTTATCTGGAGAAAATAATCTGAATTATTTGTTAATGCACAAACTTTTGGAAAATCCTTTGGCCTAAATTTAAAGTTAAGACCTCTTAATTATACAATAATCAGTTTAATTTTTGTGCTGGTATTACTTTTGGTAGCTTTTAGAAAACAATTGATGTGTTCATCTGAGTTGATTCATCATCTATAACATGGGAAAAATGTGATATGTATTTATTCATGTATATACATATTGTGCTTATGTATGCTAAAATAATGTTTAATTGACTTACTATTCTCTTTTTTCATTCTTTCATTCTCCCTTTTATCAGCATTTGCAATAAGATATGAAAATACTGTGGTCTCTAAACTGAGAAAAATGTGTATATTCAAATTTAAAGGATCTCTGTTACATTATACATTGAGATTATCAACAAATAAATCACAAAAAATTAATAACTATAAATATTTGCTTAAACTACTTAAATATGAACTTAAATTTTAATTTAGATTTGATATTTTTAATTCAGGGTATGTTTTATCTTTATTTGTGTAACTTTTTATAATATCACTTTTATACATATGTATTCACCATCTGTATTTTTCTCAGTTCCTAAAATATTACTGCCATATGTTTCAAAGTCACTATCTTCATGAATACTTGGGAATTCAGTTCATGCAGCTTTTTTCTGCCTTTGGGTGTTGTTTTACACACAAAACTCCCACTGAAAAATTTAGGTATTAGTGCTCTATAAAGGTTCTATATAAATTTTATTCTGTGATGTTCTCTTTAGATTATAGCTAAAACATTTGATAAAAACACTAAAAATAATGAGATATTATTTATTCAAAAGATACCACATTCATATAGAACAGAATAATAATAAAAGATTAGCATAGATCAAAAATAATTTTTATTTTTTCCAGTTCTGGCAATTGAACCTAGGCTCTTGCTTATGCTCAGTACATTCCCAGACCTTTAAATTATTTTTTCTTTTTTAAATTTTGACACTAGGTCTAGCTAAACTTCCCTGTGAACTTGTTATCTCTTGCCTTAGCCTTGTGAGGCTAGGATTATAGGCGTGTGCCTCAGCACCTGGCTATGGATCACATTTTTAAGGAAGCAGTATATTCATAAAAATATAAAATGTTCATCTATTGTTTAATGATTAATTATAATATAAACACCAGATTAAATTTTGCCCTTAACAAGAAATAAAAAAATAATTCAAAATACTCATCCCCATCTTGTGTTTTTTCCACTCTCAAATTGATCTATGAAAAACCATCAGGATATTGACTTTTTATGATATTCCTTTTCTTAACTTTTACATTTTTAACATGTGTACATACTTAGAACAGTATAGTTTAATTTTGTCTGATAGTTATAATTTCATTTGTAGAAAATCTTTGTTCTTTCTCCTAGCAATATATATGTATACATATATACACAAATATTTAAATGATCTAATTTATTCATATTTTCCTTTATGTCTTTTAGCATGCTTATTTTAATAATTTTAACATGCTATTTACTAAACATCATTATGTAGAATGTTTCTTTTTTAATTGGCTCTTAATTTTAGTTATACATGACGTTAAGATTCATTTTGACACAATTATAAAACCATGAAATATAATTTAAGCCTTTTCATTGCTCATATAATTGTAGTTTATTTTATTAAATTTAATTTTGCTTTCTTGCTTTAATGATTCTGATTTGTGAATTTATCACAGCTCATTTATTTGTCACATTGACCCACTTTTTTTATTCCTACTCTGAAGAATCGTGTTATAATCTTTCTTTTTTTTTTTTTAAAGAGAGAGAGAGAATTTTTTAATCTTTTAATCTTCATTATTTAGTTTTCGGTGGACACAACGTCTTTATTTTATTTTTAGGTGGTGCTGAGGATCGAACCCAGCGCCTGGCGCATGCCAGGCGAGCGCGTTACCCCTTGAGCCACATCCCTGACCCAATGTTATAATCTTTCTAGTACATATATACCGATGCCTGTGTTTCTGCCAAGGTTCTTTTCTTTTCTTCTTCTTCTTTTTTTTTTTTTTTAAGAAGTGGAATAAAAGTATTATTGGACGCAAATCTTTACCTTTCCTATAAAAAGTCAAACTGTTGAGACAGAAGCAAAGGATTTGTTGTTGCTGATTATCAAAGAAAAAGGAGAGAATTTGCTAACAGCCAATCTCTGGATCCTACTTTGCCCTGCTCAACCAGTTGTTAACACTTCCAGAGATCTACACTTCCAAACCCAAGGAGTTGCTAATGAAAACCTCCTGGGCTGCTCATCTCCTGCCTTTGGGCACATTCCCAGGATACAAAGTGGAGATGGGAAGGAGTGGAAATCTAAGATCTATAAAAAAGCAATACACACCCACTCCCACAGGCAACCGGCTCTGGACCTCCACTTCTCTCCAGAGAAGTCTGCTGTCTCTGTTCTGTCTGTTTCTTAAATAAAACTTGCATTCTGCATTTGTCTTGGTAGTTCTCAGGTGTTTAGATCAAAAATAATTTTGATTAGGATATTAGGACCCAATTCTAATATCCAAGACTAGTATCACTGTTTTTCAACATATATTCTCACTAGTAGTGCACACAGGTTAAAATAGTTCCACTTCCTACCACCCTTGGTAGTGTAATTTGTAAATACTGTTACTACATTAAATTGTACAGAAAAAAATATTCTTATGTACTTGGCTTGTATTTGTCTGATTGCTAATGTAGTTTGAATTGCCTTTCTTACCTTTATTGACAGTTTGAATCTTGTTTGTTTCATATATCCGTATTCTATCTTCTTTTTTTTGTATTGCATTGCCATTTTTTTTAAAAAAAGATTTGTAGTAATTTGTTTAAATTATATTTACTAGTTTCACATTAATTATATGTATTATGAATATTTTCTATATTCTTCTTGTCTCATTTTATGGTTTTTGATGAACATATCCTAATTTTATGTAATTATATTTATCATTTTCTTTAGAGTTTGTGTTGTTTGCACTTTTCTATTTCAAGAAGATATTTTCTACATTATTCTAAAAGTGACGTTATTTGGTAGCCACATATAGATCTTTCATTAAACCAGAATTTGCTTATGTGTAGAGTGAAGTTAAGTACACAACTTGACATCCTTATCCACAGTGGTCTGTAACCCGTTCTAGAATGTGGTGAGTAGCTATGCATGCATGAATCTTTTGGGGACTTTCTGAAGGAGGTGGAAACTTACAATCCTTTGGGGATGGGGGTGGGGGAAGGAAACTGAGGACTCTTGACCTTTCACAATTTCCCTGATCTGACAAAGTTCCCCTGCCCACTCAAACTCCTCCTATGATGTGGCCCTACTTAACCCTATAAAAACCCGGACCCTTCTTGTAGCCATTTTCCTCTTGAAAATGTGCCCCTCTGCTGCTTAATAAAGCATCCCTGATCCATTGAGTTCTTTCTGCTTTCTTTTTCTTTTTGTATTCACTTTCACTTTCTTTCACTTTCTAATATATTGCCTCTAAGTATTTTTTATGTATAATTATAAAATTTATCTTTATAGATACTAAAGTAGCTTTTCATATCAAACATAGCCACCTTGTTCTTCAAAATATGTTGATTAAAATTATTCAATTTTATTTCTACCCAAATTTGTAACAGTGCTTTGAATATAGCCCTAGCTGCTCCACCACTGAATCATTGAAGCTTATATTAAAATGGACATGTTTTCTTGTCCTCTTGTACCTCCTTACCTCCTAACCTGGGGGAGAGAGACAGGAGTACCATTTTCCCATTCTGAGCCCAGAGTTATCTGTCTTTGAGTGTACACCCATCACAGGAACTGAGTAATTCAGACTTCCAGGATAGTACCAGAAGATCTAAGGAATGGCTAGCTCTCAAATTAACAAGTGAATCATAATCCCCACAGAGAACACCTGGAATGAATCACTTCTTTTAAAATCCTGTGTTCTCCAGGTTGGGCATCCTCTGGGAAATGTGTCCCCTGTGCTTCTCCTTTATTAGCAAAGCAATAAAAATTCTTTTTCCTTTTTCTCAAAACAATGTCCTCATTGAATTGGTGTATAGGACAAGGACTGAGATTTTGGCAACAAATTTAGTATCAGGTCAGTAGATTCTACTCAACCAGAATGAGTAGAATCAGTGAGCCATATCCCTAGCCCTTTTAATTTTTTTTTTCTTTTTTTGAGACAGGGTCTTGATAAATTGCTGAGGCTGACTTTGAATTTGTAACATGCCTCAGTCTCCTGAGCCTCTGCGATTACAGGCATGCTCACAGTGTTTGGCAAGAAAATGTTATTTTAAAAATTAAAAATATTTGTCATCTATAAGCAGATTCATGAAAATTGAGATATTTGCAGTACTGAAGTCAGAATTAGAAAGGCAGTCAGTATAGATAGGTAACTTGAGTCAGGTCGGATCAAGGAGGCCAATTTTGAACAAGTCCTGGGGAGTTGGAGACTGTCCTCTGAGGGATTAAAATGTTAAATTAAAATTAAAATGTTAATTCCTTTAGAGCCCTTCCTTGTCAAGAACCTGCCCCTGCTCCAACCTGTTGCTAAGGGAAACCTGTCCTAGGAATTGCCCCTCCTTACAGCAAGCTATAAAGCTGTTAATTGTCTGGGGCTGCACCATCCTGCCCTTCCCCCTTCAGACCACAGTTTTCCTCACCTTTTGGTCATCCCACAAATCATTCCTGGGCCTAGTCAGGTACCCAGGAAGGAGAAAGATAAGGGGAAGAAGGCAGGAGAACAAAGAAAGCCTAGGACATATAAAAAGGGCAGAACACCTCCCTTCTTGGAATACCAGGATACCAGCTATGGCCCCTATCTTCCTCCCAGGAGAAGTCTATGTTACCCCTTTTTGAAAAAAACCCTGCTTTATATGCTTGACTTCGCATGTTTCTCTAATGTTCAAACTTTGACTGGAGGTATCAGTATTGAGTCTCCTACTCCATTTAACATATAGTATCCTCATCTATTTAGGTCAGGAGAAATCACAGAGTCTAGTTTCCATTATAGTTTTGTGTAAAATATTTATTGCAGTATTAATTTTAGGATTTTCAGCTTTTTAAGATATTATTTAATTTTTTTATGTTTATTTTTTAGTTTTAAGTGGACACAATATGTTTTATTTTATTTTTATGTGGTGTTGAGGATCGAACCCAGTGCCCTGCGCATGCCAGGCGAGCGCGCTACCGCTTGAGCCACATCCCCAGCCCAATCTTAATTTTTTTAATGCTACACACATTTAGGAGTATTTCGAATATATATATATACACACACACATACATACACACACACACACACACACACATATATATATATATATATTTTAATTTTGGGGCACATACTTGTTTATTTCTGTTCTTGTTTTGTTTTCAAAATATTCAGTACCCACAGTGATGTCCTCTGTTATTTTCTTTGATCAGAAATGACAAGTAGTTATAATATTTATTAGTTATTTTGAAATGATCAATGCTGACATTATTTGTATAGTTTTTTTTAATTTTAAATTTATTAATATTTGTTTTTTTATTTTTTACATTTTTTCCACAATTATTATGTCTATTTTTCTGTTGTTTATTGAGTTCTTGAGATCAAATTTTATTTCATTATATTTTAGATTTAATCCTACCATATGACTTTCAACTGCAGGGTTAACTGCATTCTACATCTTTTTATGTATAATTAGTTTGTTAAATATTTTTCCATTTTGTTTAATTTTAGTGCATTTATGCCTTTTTCTTTATATTTATGTAGTTACTTTTTCCATACACCTAATTTTATACTACTTTATCCTGGAATTTTTTGACCCTTATTAGAACATTGTTTATTAGACTATCAACATGCTTTAATTGGAGTATTTATTGTTTGCTGATGTAATAGCTTATATATACAGGAATAAAAAGTTATTTAATTTTATGCATTTTTGTTTCACTTTCTGTTTTTTGAATCTCTTTTTTTCTTTCATTCTCCCTTTTTTCTATATAAATAACTCATTTTATTTCTTTTTTTTCTATTGTAATGGTTAATTTATTTTTTTGTTTTTTTTTTAATTTTTTATTGTTGGTTGTTCAAAACATTACATAGTTCTTGATATATCATATTTCACACTTTGATTCAAGCGGGTTATGAACTCCCATTTTTACCCC
>NW_025999943.1:1889308-1902530 GCF_001458135.2 Marmota marmota marmota | reverse complement strand
ACTCCAGATCATCTGAAGCATGTATATCCTGAATTCTTTATCTGACATTCCATCTGCTGCAGCTATTACCTCTTCTAACGTTGAGTTGACCTGCATTGCTTGTGGTCCTTTCTTTCCTTGTCTCTTCATACTGTTCGCGTTCCTTTCTACTTGGTGAAACTGTTGTGCTATTGAATTTTCCCCCTATATATTTATATTGGTCTTGTATAGTTGCAAAGTCTCCCTCGCAGGCGCGGGCGGCGGCTCTGCCCCTCCTCCAATTGGGGCAATGTGCCTACCACTCAGGCAGGCCGCTGGGCCTGTTCTGCCAGTCGGTAGCAGGTCCGCCTACCTTGCAGGCATGGGCGGCGGCTCTGTCCCTCTGCGGGCCGCTACGCTTGTTCTGTCGGTGGTCACAGTTCTGCCTACTTTGCAGGCGCAGGCTGCAGCACTGCCCTTCTGCATGCCTCTGGGGCTGTTCTGCTGGTGGGTCGCAGGTCCGCCTACCTTGGAGGCGCGGGGGGGGGCGGCTCTGCCCCTCAGCAGGCCGCTGGGCCTGTTCTGTGGGTGGTCACAGTTCCGCCTACCTTGCAGGCACGGGAGGAGGGGGCGGCTCTGCCTCTCAGCAGGCCGCTGCTCCTGTTCTGCCCTCATTCTCCCTTTTTAATAAGTAGTTTTTATCAGTTCTTTCACCTTCTTGTAGTTTATACATGTGTTTTCCTATTATTTTAATGACTATGCTAAATAGGATATGTTGTCAAATACCAAAATGTACTTTAGTCATTTTAACTGTATATACCTTTCTTTAATACACACACATGCTTCTGGTGTATTTTATACTGCAATATTTTTAAAAGTATTTATTTTTTAGTTGTACATAATACCTTTATTTTACTTATTTATTTATTTATTTATTTATTTAAAGAGAGAGAGAGAGAGAGAGAGAGAGAGAGAGAGAATTTTTAATATTTATTTTTTTTAGTTTTCGGCGGACTCAACATCTTTGTATGTGGTGCTGAGGCTCGAACCCGGACCGTACGCATGCCAGGCAAGCTTGCTACCGCTTCAGCCACATCCTCAGCCCACTTATTTATTTTTATGTGGTGCTGAGGATCAAACCCAGTGTCTCACACATGAGAGGCGAGTGCACTACCGCTGAGCTACAACTCCACACCATTCTGAAATACTTTTAACCATGCAAAGCATTATCATTAAAGTACAACATAGACAATTTTACTTGCATTTATTCTGATAGTTATTTGCCTTTGTGTGTGTGTATGTCTACACGTGAATGTGCTCTTGATCTTTTTCATCTCTTAACTTCCATCTGAGATATTTTCCTTCTTTCAAAGGTTCATCTTTACAGCTTCATTTACTATTGACTTTCTGGTAACAATGTAACACAGCATGATAATTGATTCGTTCTTCTTATGAATCCTGTGATCAGTCTTCCATACAATGGGATCATTCAATTACAAAGATAATTTAAAATTCATGCTTATTTTCTCTGAAGTGATCAGCTACACTAGCAGGGTCTTTGAAGGATTCAGCTCAAGTTCAAATCACTGGCCAGGGTTTTCTGGTGATAGAACTGTCCTAGAATTCCTCCTTGCAAATGCCTGAGATTAAGTGGAAAGATCAATACAGAAAATTCAGGAGACAGTTACCCTGCTGTGCTTCATAAGGAAAATGTTGATGGTTTTTGGGGAATTCAACTGGCTGAGAACTGTTATTTTTATAAATTGTTTCTGGAAAATTCTCAGTCATCATCTCTTCTACTCTTGCCTCTGTCCTGTCATCTTTTCCTCCAGGGCTCTTCTTAAAATGCATTAGACTTCCTGATTCTGTACCTCGTGTTTTCATTACTGCTGCCACATACATTTTTTAATGTTATTGCTAGATAATTTATTTTGGCATAGCTTTCAGTTGCCTAGTTGTCTATATTTACTTTATTTGCTGCCACTTATTTACTGTTTTAATTATGATAAATGGAAGTCTCTTTTTCCCCCTCATTTCTAATTATTTAATTTGATTTTTTTTCAAATTGTCATAATTACATAACACTTTCCTGTTCCCTGAACATATTTTCAAGCTTGTCTTATTTTTAGAATCACATTTTTTTTAAAACTGTCTCTTTGATACTTTCAGTATATATCATGACTATTTGAGTGTCTTTTCACTGCTGGTTTCTTTTTGCATGTTCATTATTGGTCCCTATTCTTGAAAAATGAATTTGCAGCTTCTGAGGAGCTGAGATGAATGTACCTTCTTCAGAGAAAATTATGTTTATTTCTTCCAGGTACCTCAGGTAATATCATTAGACTCCTCATTAACCATGTTCAACAGTTGAATTCCCCAAAATATGTGTTCTTAGGTTCTAAACCAAGTGAATTTGCCTTTTAAGTTACTGAAACTGGGACTGGATAGGTTTACTTTTGTTTCAACCTTACCCGAAAGATTCAGCCCTTAATTTAGATCATCTCCATGTAAAGTCTTCACTTCTTTAGGCCTTATGCATTTACTTCTCTCTTCCTTGCCTCTTTGATCCTTAAAAGTCCTCAGGGTTTGCATGTGTCCATGGGTGCCATGTACTGCGTACATCATCAAATTCTTACTTTCTCTTAGGTTTTTGCTTCATATTTCCTTATTCTGGTCTCTTTGATATTGATGGTAAGTTTTAAAAAGTTATTGTATCCACCATCCTCAGCTGTCTTTAATGGAAGGGTTAGTATGAATAACCCCAAGTGTCATTAGAGGAATATTTTGCTAAAAAATTTTGTTTTAAAAAACAATTAAGGGAGCTGGAATTATGGCTCAGTTGTAGAGCACTTAGCACAGCTTGAATATAAATAAATAAAAATAAAATAGAAGATCCGTTGACAATTAAAAAAAATTAAAAACAATTATGTTTGGTTTTAGCTACGTAGGCATGTATCACCTATAAAATAGGAACCTATTTGTTTGTAATCATTATAGAAACTTTGCTATATATTTGAAAAAGAAACTTGCTTACCTAAAGTCACTATATGTACGAAGAACAGTATCTGGTGCAAGAAAAGCGTAAGCATATGAAAACATCCTTTATTGTGATTTCTCAGAATTACCCAATTAATGTAAGGAGTATATATTTATGTGTGTATGTGCAGAGATAAAAAGATTAAAGTAAGGAATATATATTTATGTGTGTATGTGCAGAGATAAAAAGATCTATGTACCTATCAATTAAGAAAATAATATAAACTACATATTTTATGAAGATGCCTCACATCAATCTGGAAAAATAAGATGTCTGCAACTATACCTATCACAAAAACTAAAATAGCATGGTCTTATATAACAGCAATAGAGGCAATAGCAAAAAGCAAAAAAATAATATGTACATAGAATGTGAAATTGGTACTCACATTGTACTGAATCAAATCCAAGCTCCTCTGTATAATTAGTTATGTGACTAAATTAAAATTATATAACTTTTGTGGGCCCATTTTGACACCTATAAAAGGGCCAATGATATTGTTTTTATGCATTGTTATATAAGTAGAATGTTCATATGTTGGGCATTAAAAAAACAGATTGTGGAACACTATAGTTTTAATTTTCATTATTAATGTTGCTTTAGTTGTTATTTTATTATTTAGAAAATGAGACTAAATACAAATTCATATATTTGTAATTCATTTCTGTCCCAAACCACATGACCATTTTATTTAATAATGAATACGTACAAGAAAAAAAGGGGGGGGGAATGTCTTAACAAATTCTCATTGGTTTATTTCCAATTAAGAATCCTAAAAATATGACTGGTATTCATACTTATTTAAGTATGAACCAGCAAAAATTTGTAATTTATATCAACTAAATTAGGGGTACCTCTATACACAAACATAACAGATGGCTTCTGTTGAATGGAAATAGTTGCAAACTTCTTCAAAAATAATAGCAACCATAGGAATGCAACTCACATTTCAAAGCAGATTTTAAACCAAAGAAATCTGACTTAATTAAAAAAAAAATAGGCTACTTGAAAGGGAATGGTCAGTGCTATGGAACACATTATTGTTTTGGAATAATACAAAAAAAATGCTCTCAAAAAAAAAGTAAACAAATAGGCAGCACTATAACTCTGAACCTAAAGATCACAAATATAGAAATTATAAAGAAAATAAAATATATACATATTTCCACATATACTTATATATACGTATATTTAAAAACATTTTGAAACATTTTGGGGCAAATTCAAGAGATACATCAGGTTAATGAAAGGAATTACACAAAGAAGGAAAGTATAACTGGAGTAATAGTTTATGAAGCTCTTAAACTTGGTAGCTGAAAGTGTCAGTCAAGCCCCTAGCAAAATTAATAACTATTAAATAGAAACACATGAATATATTCCATGAATATATTCTTTGATGTTACAAAATGTGAAAACTAAAATGGGAAAAATATGTTTCCTGTTGATTTGTGATTTTGTTTTTGCATTTAAAATTCAAAATGGAAAAAAGAATCAGTCTTCTCTAGTCAGAATTCACATTTATAATTATGAAAGAGAAGGCAGAGGACCAATGCTTAAATATTAAGGTAAAAACTTTCAAGTTATCTTACATGTTACATGTTAACATATGTATTTGCAAAAGTATAATAATTTATAGAATGATTTAACACTAATCTAAGGAAATTACTTGGTATATTATCCTGAATAAAGAAGTACTGAAATAAATGTATGATTATAAGAAAGAGGAAGACAGCAACTTCATGAAGCGGGAAACATGAGTGAGTACTGACTACAGATGACATTTCATGCATAAAACTACACACAGACATGGGTTTCTTGATACAGTACCATAAAATAATGATTAATTGAGCATTGAAAACTATGAAAACATAAGCTAGGGGTTGATTAGTGGTCGAAGTAGAAAATTTAAAATATTCTAAACTCTCTAGCCTAGTAACTGCCTCATAGAAGATTCCCAATTAAATATAGTTCTGAAAAAGGTAATGAGATGTCATCTGCTGAGCAAAGGTGACTGGAGAGTGCATTAAGGCTGAAGGGCCTCATTAATTTCCTGGATTTTAGGAGATCATGGTGTCTGTGGATATGTACTTGATACCCTTGACTCATAATTTTATAATATCACTTTGTATTAGATAAAATTTCTAATGTCTACCATCACGAAGAGCAAGAATTCTATCAGTAGATAATGAAGCCTCTGGATCACATTAATTACAATTAATTTTAGGCTGAGTATTCACAACAATCCTTTTGTAACCTATAACCAGCTATTACCCTGTCCAAACTCTTGCCACATATTTATAACATTTGTAACAAATATATGTATATATATGTACAAACCTCATATACATGCTGATATTTATATACACATAGAATTTATATATTGTACATAAAGCTGATCTGACTTTAAATATCCATTTAATTATATGTAGGTTTAATGTCACAATAAGGTTTTAGTTATTCTAACTTTAACTTTCAGTTTTTCAGCTTCAAAATTAGATCTGGTTTGATTCATAAATATCCTTATTATAGAGAACCACATCAAGATTCTGAAGTTAAGCTTCTCAGGGTTAATGTCTTATTCCTGTTTGGATATTACTTTTAAGAAAATATAGAGATAGCACACATTGTGAGGTAAGAATAATAAAGAGGAAAGATCAGGAAATGGAACGGATTTCCTGTGTTTCAATTCAGAGATAGAAACTCAATTTTAAGTGACCAAACCAATATCTACCAAAAACAGCATTCAGATACATTGTCACTAAAATCATCCCAGCCCCATTTTTATTTTCTCACACCTAGAATTAAGCTAAAGCTTTGATTTATTCCCCTATGACCACTTTAGAAAAGGCAGAGAAATCTAATGACAGTCTCTTCAAAAGTCAAGAAGTTTAATTAATTTATTTCATTTATTTTGTGACTTTTTTTGAACCCATTATGGATAGACTTAGATGCAAATAAGTTATTTTGTAAAAAGACTCTCAGCTTGTTAGTTCCAAATACAGTTGATATTATATAGTGGAAAAATGGAAGTGGTAATTTAAAGTTAGGATTGAAAATATGCCAAGAATTTACCTTGGTATATAGCACTAAGAAATCACTTAATTTGCTTCTATGGAACATAAAAAAGACCACAAGTATTCTTAATATCGTTCTTTTGGAGACCACAAACAGTGGAGAGAACAAAGCCATGATATCAGACAAGCTTGTCTTCCTAACTAAATTTATTAATGTGTCTCTGATTAGGCACTGTTTTCAAATAAGTGCCATTCATTATTTATTTGTAAGAAAACAATGTAAGAACTCTCATTAAAAAATACATTCATATCAGAAATTAAAATGATTGTAAAAGTATATGTATGCTTTAATCGGTATATGAGAATAATCTCTTATTTTCTTTGTTGCACTTTTAGTTTATATCTGTGGTTAGGTTTCTTGTATTTTAAGTAAGATGATTATGGCTATGGAAATCTTATCTTTCTCTCTCTCTCTCTCTCTTTTTTTTTTCAAGGAGTGGGGTACCTGAGATTGAGCTCAGGGGCACTACGACCACTGAGCCACATCCCTAGTCCTATTTTGTATTTTATTTAGAGACATGGTCTCTGAGTTTTTTAGCACCTGGCTTTTGATGAGACTGGTTTTGAAGTAGCATACCTCCTGCCTCAGCCTACAGAGCCACCAGGATTATAGGTGTGCACTACCTAGTCCCAAGAAATCTTATCTTTCTTATTTTTATGTGTTGTACATAGGTTAAAAGTATAAGATGATATGGATATGGAAATCTTATACTTTTAACCCATGTATAATACATAAAATATTAAAAGCAAAGTTGTTTAATACATTGTCTTCTTTGTTAGTTTTCCTATAAACATAAAATTTTGAAGCACTATTAAAACTGTAAATTCTATTATATATATTACTTACTCTTTGGAAAAGTTTATAAAGTTCTTTGGTTTTCAAATCTGTTTTATCCACCAGACCCCATCATACAGTGCAAAGACCTAAGCATAAAGGGCTGAAACATTTGCATTGGTTTGGAAAGAATATATACCCACATGGGGACAGACTAAGTGAGGTTTTTATAGTTCCAAATATGTTTTCTTATTGAATTTGCACCTGCTTAAAGCTCAGTCAAATTATGGTACATGGGCCAGTTCTATTTTCCATTTTCTTTGTGAATTAAAAGTAAAATAAATGTGCAATTGAGCCTAGACAACAGATGGTCGGCAATAGGTATAAACATATGGTACCATATGTCTGAATGGCACTTTCAGAAAGTACTTGGCACTGCTAAAATATTTCATTTTCAATAGACATATAAATATACATACACTACTACAATTAAAGATAAAGTGACTGATTCACTTTTTACCATTTGGGAGAATTATAGCTTCGAAATAAATTGCATTCTCCATCAGGAAAGCAGTAAAATTTCCTTTGCTGACCCCTGATGAGTTGCATGCAGAAAAGCAAAGCCAACATGAAAAGTAAGTCTGTGGAGTGTTTTTTTCCTCTGATAGGCCATTAAAAAACATATGCAATTGAGGCTCCCACCAATTTCATAACTGTCTCCAGGACAGTTGTGGCTCCTGGAAAAGAATCTAATTGTACATGAAGCTCCTCTCTCTCTCCCTCCACTGCCCTGCCAACTCTCCCTTTCTCTCTCTTTCTTTTTACTCTACTGTGATTGTCTTCCTTTGCATATTACTCTCATTTTGGATTCTTTTTTGAAAATGGAAAAATATGGAAAATTTTATTATCACAAAATTTTGTTATATATATTTGCAGATTGAAAACTGAAAGTGAGAAATACTATGTGCCTTCATGCATAGGTCATATCATGGCAGCCAACTCTTTATCCAGGTTTTTAATTATATACCAAGCACGAGATGTGCATTCATTTTTAAAGATACATATAGTATATTTCAACTTTATGTTGAAGTGTGTATAGTTTTCTTCATTTGAAAAAAAAAATGATTATGTGAGTTTTTTTTCCATTTTTGTAATTTAACCCTAAGTTCACGTAAACAATTAAATAGTTTGAGACATGGCATCTATGCAATTGTCACTCTGTAAGATGCAGAATTGAATCTCTAGGGAACATTCATGTACAATTCCGGCATCAGCTCAGCCAACTAAGCCAACACAAAAATATAGTGGTTTTTACTAACATGTGTGCCATGATCTGCTTTATTGCTTTATTACAATTTTTGGCTTTTGTAGTATAGATTCTGATTTTGATGTAAGCACAAATAATGCATAATACCTCATAATCATCTTTGTTAGTTGCCTGCTTCCCAACTGCTCCAATTTAAGGTTATTTTTCTTTGGGATTTTATTGAATTGGTTCTCTAGTGCTCTTTTCTTTTACATTCCCACACTACTGATTTAGGGATTGCCATGTCTTTCTATTCTGGAACAGTAAAATAACTAAAGGACTTCCTAAGCTCTTAATAAGATTTTATTTTCACTCTATTTGCATTTTTGCAATTATGCTTTTGCTCTTGATTTAGATTTAAATTTTCTCAAAATTATATAGTTATATAGGATTTAAATATTAAATATAAAAGACAATGTAAATGATATTGTATGTTTTTTTCTGTCTTCTGAAAACATTTTGTTTTTGAACTAAATGAAATCAGGCTGCTACTTTCTATTCTGTGAATAACTTAGTTCAATTATAATTGTATTCTAGAGATTGTTACATGTTTAGAGTACTTGGTGTAATTTTTTTGTTTTGTTTTGTTTTGTTTTTTTGTCCCAGGGAGTGAATGCAGGTGCACTTAACCACTAAGCCACAGCCCTTTTTTAATATTTTATTTTGCGACAGGGCTTCCTTGAGTTGCTTAGGTCCTTGCTAAGTTACTGAGGCTGGCTTTGAACTCTCCATCTTTCTGTCTTCACCTCCAAGCCACTGGGATTACAGGTGAGCACCACTGTGCCCATCTGATATAAACTTCTTAATGAAAAATAGTTGATAGATAATAATATAGCACTGTATTTTTTCCATTTTATAAAAGTGCTGAAGCACCAGAGGTTCAGGCCATGGTATCACAGGAGCTATCAGACCATTCATTCCATGGATAAAGCCTATATATTCTGATAAACAATCATGATTTGATAATTACATATTAAATATATATATTTAATTACCCTAATTTACCCTATAAAGTTGTAGAAATAGTTACTCAAAGCTGTTAAAAATGACCAAAAACACTTTGTTATTAGCAAAGGGAAGAATATCATTTTCTCACTGTTGAGATTTTATCTCAGTCTTTTCTGTTAAGACAGATAAAACTCCATAGAAGTCACAAGTTTAAATACTAATGAAATATTGGACATAGTTTGCCCTACCAGAGTCACTGCAAAGTTACAGGGAAAGTCCTGAAAGGAAAGAACTCCAGAGGACAAAAAACAAATTTCTCTTTAAAGAGGAAAATAAGGATAAATTGGGGTCATAATAGTTGGGTTCTAAACTTACAGGAGTTTTGACTTTATAAGAAGGGGAAGACCTTTCTCCTTTACTCACTTCACACACACATAGACGAAAGGCCACACATGGCCCAGTGAGGATAAATGGCCTTACCAGAAACCAATTCTTCTGTCACCTGAGTCTTGGATTTTCAGGCTTCAGAACTGTCACAGAATAAATGACTGTTGCTTACACCATCCAGTCTGAACTATTCTGTTTAGAAGATTAATAAAGAATATAATGAGAAGAATGTTTAGCATATATGCAATTAGAGTACAAGAATTTAAAGAGAGAATGGGTCAGAAAAGTGATGATTTAAAGAAATAATTTCAGGAACTTCCTCAGATTTGATGACTCCATTGATTCAAGAATCTCAGCAAACCACAAGCATGACTAAAGCAAAAGGGACCTCACTGTCATACTGCCCAAATCTACAATAAAAATATAAATTCCACAGTAATTATATGCAAAATATATGTATGCAAAATATTTGATAACATAAAAGTTTGGAAAGCTAATCATAATTTTATTCTATCAGGATTATAAAAGAGTTGTAACATACACATGAAAAGTGGATATATAATTTTGTAAGTTTTCTATACTTTTTGTGTTGTGGAACAATACTCTCTCTTAATGGAGCCTCAAAATGTAAAGATTTATAGTGTGATCCTTAGAGGAAAATAATGAAAACAGGTATAGCTATTTTTTTTAAAAAATTAAGTTCTAAAAATCACTCAGTTGATTTTTTTAAAAAAAATTCAGGGAAGTAAAACAGAGAAAAAGAAACATATAGGACAAACAAACCAAAAATAAAATTATAGACATATATACCACCATCTCACCAAATACATTAAATGAAAAGACTAAGTACTTCAAATGAAGTCGAGAGATTGCCACTAAATTAAGAGAGAGCGATCAAATAATATTTTTCTTACATCATGTAAAATTTATAAAGAAAGAAGTTACAAATATGTAAATGAGCTAAGTACAGCAAGGAATGCCTTTAACCCCAGTGGCTCATGAGGCTGAAGCACAAAGATCAAAGTTCAAAGCCAGCGTCAGCAAGTTAGGAGGCCCTGAACAATTTAGAGAGAGCCTGTCTCAAAAATAAAAATGTAAAAAGTGGAACAAAATGGTTGAGAATGTGGCCCAGAAGTTAAAGTGCCTTTGGGTTCAATCCCTGATACGATAGATATATAGATAGATGATAGATAGATAGATAGATAGATAGATAGATAGATAGATAGATACATGATGCCATTCCATTTGTTGATTGTTTTCATGTTAGATTAAGTGGACAACCATCAAAAATCTTTATGAGATGAAAATATAATCTTTATTGTATTTGAAGTAGCAATAAATGAAAACCAAAATAGCAATCCCAAATATGTAAAAAAATCAATAATTCCAAATATATAAGGAAAATCAAATAATAGAATTTCAAAATCTGAAGAAAAACTGAAAGCACTGCAAAGAAAAATAGATCACTTCCCAGTTGTAAATTTCTTTTTTTATTGGCAGTAATGCAGCATATAAACAGAGAATCAATAATGATACAGAGCCATAATCAACACTTTCAATCTTGTTGACTTATTTGACTCTTGTAGCACAGTCCGCAAAACAAAATATACATTTTTAAAAAGTCCATAAATTCCCTGAATTCTTCCCACTACATACACATGTAGATGTCAAAGCATTCTTAATGCACATAGAAGAATTTAAATTTAAAAACAATATTTTTGGGACACGGTATAATTTAAAACCCACAAAAGCTGGGTTCCAGAGGCTGAGGCAGGATGTTCCAGTGTTGGAGGCCAGCATCAGCAACTTACTTCATGATACTGTGTCTCAAAATAAAAAGGGTTGTGAATATAGTTCAGTGTAGAGTGCCTTGGGGTTCAATCCTCAGTAACCCCTCCAAAAAAATCCACAACAATATCTAGAAATAATACAAACATTTGGAAATTAACATAGTTTGAATGACCAGTTCATTAAAATAAGTTTCACAGGAAAATTACAAAATACTTAAAGCTGAATAACAACAATAATATACCACATCGAAATTTGTAAGATGAGCAAACGTATTGTTAAAAAGGAAATATGTAAACTAAATCCTTATATCCAAAAGAAGAATGCACTGAAATATGTAATCTGATGTTTCAATTTAAGGTATAAAAAATGTCATTCACAAAGTCAATAATTTTATTCTTTGAAAGGCTGAATTTGATGGTCTTGCTTTATGGGACGGGGTCATTTTGTTCCTGTTAATGTACATGGACATATGGCTTCTCCATTTAGCTTCTGAGTTTCAACTTTTGAAAATTGAAGAAAATAAAATTAGTTACTAGTTTCCTTTTTCAGTCATTATGACACTTGAGACATTTAAAGCTTTCAATATTTTTGCCAGAGTTGCATGGACTAACTGATATATGCTAAATTATCAATAATGATAACAACATGTGTCTCATAAATTTTTCTGTATATTAACCCTAAATCATTCACTTTTTAGGTTTTCTTTTGCTTTTTGTTCCTTTCCTCAATTTTTTTATTATATTTGAAATTACTTTGGAATTTTTGAGTAGGACACCTATAAGACAGTTTTTTCACTTTTATAGAAATGCAATTCAAATTTATTTCATTACATTTGAGTATTTTATAAAACATTTCTTTCCATGCATATTACTGAGACATTTTATTCTATGAGCTTCCCCAGGCCATATTACAGATTTCAGAAATATAGTCATGTAGTTTATTAATAAAAATCTTGTCATATCCTGTGATGGAAATGGCAATGTATTTTAGAATATGAAACTCAACTGGCCAGAAGGCCTAAGCTGTAGTCTTTACATATGTATTCATATTCAAATATTTAGTATAATTGTCTTATCCACATTTTCTTCAAAATTATATGTATAAATAGATGTATATGTATATATGTATAGATGTAGCTGTATATATGTGTATACATTTATATACATATTTTATTATTGGGATAATTTCAACATCTCTGTATTGTTCATTGCAATAGAATGAATATTTGCAAGAAATTGTGGATCCATATTAGAATACATATGTTCTACACTAACTGTAATTTTCATGAAGAATTTTATTTTCAATTTTTTTTCTTTAATTACTTTATAATAAATCTGTACTCTAGGTTTTTGTTTTGTGGCTTTTTAATGCTACTTATAAATCTGCTCATGAAAGATGCAAGGAGTAAAATGTCTTCAGGGAAAGTAATTCAATAACTCAAAAAGTGCCATTGGAAATCCAGCTTTCTTTACACTTTGTGCTTGGCAGGCCACAGTGTACCTTGACTTCAACCTGAAGGTGACTTCTTACAAGATGGTAATCATTATCAGGTTAGGTAAGATGATAGTTCATTATTATGCATTGAAACTAAGGGCTTCAGTATTTATGAATTTCTGTTAAGAGGTATGACCAACCTATTTCATTTCTTGATATTTATCAAAACAAATAAAAATCAGCAGACTCTAGTGGTTCAGGCACATTAGTGTTTATGCCAGGGCAATTCACAATAACACTCTTATGGAACCAGCCCAGGTGCCTATTTATAGATGAATGGATAAAGAAAACACCATGGAGTTTTATTCAGCCTTAAAGAAGAATGACATTACCTCGTTTGATGGTAAATGGATGAAACTGGAAAACATCATCTTAAGTGAAAAAGCCAGATTCATAATGTCAAGTGTCAAATGTTTACTGCCACCTGCAGAAGATAGAGCAAAATAAGCGGA